>NC_091953.1:10373421-10619318 GCF_031021105.1 Erythrolamprus reginae | reverse complement strand
AACTGGATTGTTACATGTTGTTTTTATCATTGTTGTTAGCCAACCCGAGTCTGCAGAGAGGGGCAGCATACAAATCCAATTAATAATAATAATAATAATAATAACAACAACAACAACAACAACAACAACATGGGATGGGAGGCACACTAGTGCACTTATGCACGCCCCTTACTGACCTCTTAGGAATCTGGAGAGGGGAACCATGGATAGTCTAAGGGTAAAATGTTGGGGGTTAGGGGATGATATTACGGAGTCTGATAATGAGTTCCACGCTTCAACAACTCAATTACTAAAGTCGTATTTTTTACAGTCAAGTTTGGAGTGGTTAATATTAAGTTTGAGTCTGTTGTGTGCTCTTGTGTTGTTTTGATTAAAGCTGAAGTAGTCATTGACAGGCAGGACTTTGCAGCATATGATCTTATGGGCAATACTTATATCATGTTTAAGGTGCCATAGTTCTAAGCTTTCTAGACCCAAGATTGTAAGTCTAGTTTCATAGGGCATTCTGATTCGAGTGGAGAAGTGAAGGGATCTTCTGGTGAAGTATCTTTGGACATTTTCGAAGGTGTTAATGTCCAAGATGCGGTATGGGCTCCAAACAGATGAGCTGTATTTGAGGATGGGTCTGGCGAAAGTTTTGTAAGCTCTGGTAAGTAATGTGAGATTGCCAGAGCAGAAGCTATGTAGAATTAGGTTAACAACTCTTGAAGCCTTCTTGGCGATGTTGTTGCAGTGAACTTTGGCCCTTAGGTCTTTTGTTATTAGTATTCCGAGGTCTTTAACCGAGTGGGGGTTATCTGTGATAATTTGTTTATTCAGTTTGTAAAAAAGAGAGAAGGAGAGAGAGGAGAGAGGGGAGAGAGAGAGAATTAAGGATTCTGAAGGGTCAGGCTATCCTTCTTTCCCTTGATGCAAAGATATTTTTCCCCTCCAAAATTAGGAAACAGGGTCCAAATGTAGTTAAGCTTCTCAATTTCAGTGAGAGACTGATGATGAGCAAAGGAGAGTATTTCACCTTAACAAGCTTTCCAGTGACAGAGGAATAGATCACTTCCAGCACGTTAATATTCAGGATTATACAAGGATCTCCCAGAAAGTAATGCACCACTTTTTTTTTCTCAGCCTACAAGTAATGGTACGAATGCAAAACTTTATATATACAGTGTTCCCTTGATTTTCGCAGGGGATGCGTTTCGAGACTGCCCGCAAAAGTCGAATTTCTGCTTAAGACCTTCCACCAGAAAGTCTAAGCATGCACAGAAGCGAAATCTTGTGCCAACGGATGTGCATGTCCACCGGCATAAAATCTCAGAGCACATTTACTTCTGTAAGTTGAGGGTTACCTGTATTTAGAATGCACGGAGCGAAAAAAATAATCTTAATTATGTAAGTCCCATCTGTTTTGATCGGTGGCTTGGTTCAGACGAGAAGCAGATTTATTTCCATCATAAACATGAAGCTAAATATAGATAAGAGGGAGAAATAGTTTTGTTTAATTAAAATTTAGCACCTTCCTTTGATCTATCTTTGGATAAGGCAGATTATAAATCAACGGAAGGGGTCTTGGTTACGTAGAGCATAAATGAACAAAAAGGGGCACTGTAGCGGTTTTTGTGAAGATTGAGGAGGAGGTAAATTTAGCAAATCACTGTGAAGTTACCAACTCAAGGAAGAAAAATTAAAATCTCACCAAACCATGTCATCAGTTCAGAGCTATAGAAAAATAGCTCAGAGCTAAGAAACAGGTCATTTCCTGCCAACTGAATAAGAAGTGTTACAAATGAAATTACGATGCTAAAGATAGAAGGGAACTTACAAAGGCTATGCTGAACAGTTGGACATCTCTTTAAAAGGTCTTGACCGACGAATGGGTAAATTTCAATTATTCTTCAACATCCATTTTCTCTCCCACCAAAATACAGAGGGTGGACAAAGAAATGGAAACACTTGACTTTTTGGCATCCTAATGTTTGGACATGTTCAAATCAATCAAAACTTGACATATTTTAATGTTTTTTTTAAATTCTGTTATTTGATATGTTTTTTTAAACTACCTTTTTTTTAAAACAGAAATATAAGGAAATTGGTTATAACCTTCTAGAAATGGCAGACCTCTCAGACTTTCACAGAGGCCAAATTGTTGGTGCGTGAATGGCAGGTGCTAGTGTAACAGAAAGTGCACGAATGTTTGGCGTTTCAAGAGGTCATGTCTCAAAAGTAATGACTGCTTTTGAAAGAGAAGGGAAAATGGCCTCAGCCAAGCACAGGTCTGGTCGAAAGTCGAAGTTGTTTGAGAGAGACCGTCGGACTCTATTTTATTTATTTATTTAGTTATTCATTTGTCCAATACACAAATACATAGGAAGAAAAATAGACATGTAGTAATATATATAAGGGTAAAGTGAACTTAGAGAGGATATATGAAAGAAAGAAAATATATATGATAAGTGAGAGAAAGGAAAGACAATTGGACAGGGGACGAAAGGCACACCAGTGCACTTATGTACGCCCCTTACTGGCCTCTAAGAACCTGGAGAGGTCAATCGTGGAGAGTCTAAGGGAGAAGTGTTGGGGTTTAGGGGTTGACACAATTGAGTCCGGCAATGAGTTCCACGCTTCGATAACTCGATTGTTGAAATCATATTTTTTACAGTCAAGTTTGGAGCGGTTCGTATTAAGTTTGAATCTGTTGCGTGCTCTTGTTAGAGCGGATCGCAAGACCACAGCTCCTAAACTCACTGCAGAGCTCAATAGACACGTACAGAACCCAGTTTCCACAAAAACTGTTCGAAGGGAATTTCACAAATCTGGATTCCACGGAAAAGCTGCAAGGTGTTTCCATTTTTTTGTCCACCCGTGTATAAACTGTTTAAAAAAGATGGACGAAAAGTTAGACGTTCGAGCCCAAATTTTGAAAAAAAAATGAGGAGATGCATAAATGCCACTAAGAGTTTGCTGAGGATTTGAGATATAAATATGATAAATTAATAAATTACAACGCCCTTTCCACACTTAGCTTTTTGGTACGTGCAGTAATCTTTTTACTAACTCAAAATGTTTTATTGGGAATATAAAAAATGTATTCAGCTTTAGATGTCAGGTGTGTGCTTCAACAAGCTTTTTAAAAAAGTATAGTGTCATCCAGTTTTACAAACACGAACATTTTCTTTCCCATTGCAAGTTGTGCAGGTGTTTATCATAATTATAGCTTGTATTTCCTTTAAGAATTCTCAGTGGCAAAAGTTATCTACCAAAGCAATCCTGTGAAGTAATGAGAGGAAATGAACTTTCTAAATCAGTGGTTATCAACCTGGCCGGGACTCCTTTGGGGAGTTTCACAGGGTCCGCCTAAGACCAGGGGCGGGCTACTGCCCAGATGGGGGGGGGAATGCAGTGGGGTGGCAAAAATGGAGCTCCACCCCAGAGCACCCAATCTGCACTGAAAGTTGTTGAAAGAAAATGCATAAGCCACGCCCACAATGTAGTAGTAAAATTTTTGGTAGCCCTTCACTGCCTAAGACCATGGGAAAAAAAAACAAATTTCCCATGGTGTTAGGAACTAAAGTTTCCATTCTGGCGGCTTGGAGCATATTTTTACAATCTGACCAATCAGGCATTTACAGTGGGTGTGTCCCTCTGACCTTCCTGCCAATCAGCTTAATGCTCTCTTTGGAGAATTGGTGCTAGACTTATGGTTGGGAGTCACCACAACACGAGGAACTGTATAGAAAGATAGAAAGATAGAAAGATAGAAAGATAGAAGCATAGAAGCATAGAAACATGGAAACATAGAAACATAGAAACATAGAAACATAGAAACATAGAAACATAGAAACAGACCTCATGGTCCATCTAGTCTGCCCTTATACTATTTCTTGTATTTTATCCTAGGATGGCTATATGTTTATCCCAGACATGTTTAAATTCAGTTACTGTGGATTTACCAACCACGTCTGCTGGAACTTTGTTCCAAGCATCTACTACTCTTTCAATAAAATAATATTTTCTCATGTTGCTTCTGATCTTTCCCCCACATAACTTCAGATTGTGCCCCCTTGTTCTTGTGTTCACTTTCCTATTAAAAAAACTTCCCTCCTGAACCTTCTTTAACCCTTTAACATATTTAAATGTTTCGATCATGTCCCCCCCTTTCCCTTCTGTCCTACCCTACCCTACCCTACCCTACTCTATTCTATTCTATTCTATTCTATTCTACTCTACCCTACCGTACCCTACTGTACCCTACCGTACCCTACCGTACCCTACCGTACCCTACCGTACCCTACTCTACTCTACTCTACTCTACTCTACTCTACTCTACTCTACTCTATTCTATATACATGCAGAACAGGAGGGTGTTTTGTGTGTGTGTGTGTGTGTGTGTGTGTGTGAGAGAGAGAGAGGCAATTTCCTGTCTTCAGAATCAATTAATCAAATGAAAACATGAGTGAAGAATAATCCTTGCTGACCTTCTGGCAGCAAAAAAAGGGAGATGGCTCTCCATCCTTCCCTTTCATGCACCATCAGGTAAGACTTGTGCCTCTTAGCCAACTGGGGCCCGTCTTGTTCACAAGATGATAACAGAAATGGGCTTTGCTCACTCAGATGTGTAGAGCAGTTTTATTCTGTTGCACTGGTATAACCAGGTAGGGAGATAGCAATCCATCATCTTCAGATACTGTTTAAGATCAGCGTCGCCACATTTTGGGCTCTTCTAGGTAGCTCAGCACCTGTGAAGTGATGATATTAATCAGACAATCTTCAGACAGGGGGGAAAAAAGAGGAACCCATGCATTGTGCTACTGCAATAAAGATATTTCGGTTGATCAGTCCATTCCTCTAAATGTCAGGGGCTACACAGATGAATATTTTGGGTGATAACTGTCTCAGTTATGATAATACTGCAAGAAGATTTGCACAGAAGGACTACAAACCATGGCATGACAAGTTAGCAATGGATTGGAAGGTCTACAAGAAATACCACTTGTCTTCAAGCAAGACGTGGTGGGGTGAAAACAAATGAAGTAATAGAATGAAGGGAAATAGATATGTTGCAGGATAATGTAGCAGGATCCAATCTGGGTTGGTCACCCAGATTAATTTTTGTTAAAAAAATTGACCAGTCTTCTGAGTTTTTGAATCTATTTATTTTTTTATTTTATTTTTTTATTCATTTCTCCAATACACAAATACATAGGAAGAAAAATAGACATGTAGTAATATATATAAGGGTAAAGTGAACTTAGAGGAGAGGATATATGAAAGAAAGAAAATATATATAAGTGAGAGAAAGGAAAGATAATTGTACAGGGGACAAAAGGCACACCAGAGCACTTATGTACGTTGCAGCATATGATCTTGTGGGCAATACTCAAATCGTGTTTTAGGCGCCGTAGTTCTAGGCTTTCTAGGCCCAGTATTGTTAGTTTATTTTTGTAGGATATTCTGTTTTGAATGGAGGAGTGAAGGGCTCTTCTGGTGAAATATCTTTGGACATTTTCAAGAGTGTTAGTATTAGTATTCCAAGGTCTTTTACTGAGTGTGGGTTGGCAGTGAGAGATTGTTTATTCAGTTCGTATGTGCGGTTTGGATTCTTTTTGCCAATGTGGAGGGTAGAGCATTTGTTGGTTGATATTTTCTCCCTCACCAGAATGTGTGTTCTATGGTACCACGTGGCACTATATGGTCTGGATAATGGACATTAAAATACCTAGATAGGATAGGATACAATAGGTTGGATATAATAGAACAGAACAGAAAAGAAACAAAACAAAACACAATAGAATAGAATAGAATAGAAACACAATAGACTAGACTAGACTAGACTAGACTAGACTAGACTAGAATAGAATAGAAACACAATAGCAAAAGAATAGAATGGAATAGAACAGAACAGAAAGGAATGGAACGGAACGGAACAGAATAGAATAGAATAGAATTCTTTATTGGCCAAGTGTGATTGGACACACAAGGAATTTGTCTTTGGTGCAGATGCTCTCAGCGTACATAAAAGAAAAAGAGACATTTGTCAAGAATCATGTGGTACAACACTTAATGATTGTCCTAGGGGTCAAATAAACAATGAAAAAACAATCAATATTAATAAAAATCTCAGGATACAAGCAACAAGTTACAGTCACACAGTCCTAAGTGGATGATAGGAAAGATGAGAAAAACTAGTAGAAATAGAAGTGCAGATTTAGTAAAAAAAAGTCTGACAGTGTTGAGGGAATTATTTGTTTAGTAGAGTGATGGCGTTAGGGAAAAAACTGTTTTTTCCTCAGGTGCCGAAAGAGCATGTGTATGCACTATCATGTATGCGTGAATGCCCATATCCATAATTCAATGCCTGGGTAGGGCGAAAACAGCTTCTCCCACTCCCCAGAGGTTCTCTGGAGGTTGGAAACGACCTGTTTCCTAACTTCTGGTGGGCCCAGGAGGCTTGTGTTTCACCCTCCCCAGGCTCCAAAGGCTTCTCTGGAGGTGGGAGAGGGAAAAATGCCCCCCCCCCCCGAGGCTCTCTGGAAGCCAAAAACGTCTGATGCTACCGTGTTTCCCCGAAAATAAGACACTGTCTTATATTAATTTTTGCTCCAAAAGTTGTGCTACATCTTATTTTCAGGGGGTGCCTTATATTTCTCAAATAAGACAAATTCACAGGCAGAAAAGCTGACACCCCCAAAGAAAGTGTACCGTACGGTACACTGATTACGGTACAGTACCTGTCAGTATGGCACCCCCACACACAAACGATGGCACTTATATGGTACAATAGTATACTCCCACTATTGCAGCTTCCGGCCACCAGAGGAACTACAGTCTACGCACTGTAGTGGAGACTGTAATGACGGTGAGACAGCAGCAGACTGTGTCTGCTGTACTGGATGGTACAAAGCGATGGAAGGGGCCAGCAGGGGACGCCACATTATTAGGGTACCGCTATGAACAGCTTTGAATGGTACCGTATGTTTTTCCACCGTACCGTATGTAAACTTGACTACGACTTATTTTCGGGGGGTGCCTTATATTAGCAAATTCTGCAAAACCTCTGACATGCCTTACTTTCGGGGTACGTCTTATTTTCGGGGAAACAGGGTATGTAGGCCATATCAATGTCCTTAATTTGCTGGTGAACAAATCCTGCCAAGATCACTTAACTAGTTCGCCCTTCCCTACTTGGAATGTTTTGGCTGTTGAAACCCCACCGAGCGAGGAAGGCTTCATATGAAAAATTACATTGGCATAGGCCACTCTCAAATCTGCCTTTCTTGAAATATTATCAAGGAGGCATGCTGGGCTGCAGTAGAAATAGAGCTGACCTATGACGGCCCTTGAGTCCGTGGGAATTCTACTTCCTAAATATTGTTTTTGGCTCTCTCGATTTACCTGCATTTAATATTCATTTAATTTATTGGAGGGAGTTTGCAACCTGAACTGCAATTTATTCTAGGTAGCTTAAAGTTAAGCAGATCCAATTTTTTTAAAACTGGGAAAATGATAGGGAACCTTAGTAAATACACCCGCCCCAAAAAAGGATCCCAAATAAATAAATAATGCAATGCAATAATCAGCCAGTTGCAATCGTTCATGACATGTATTGATCCTCCTTCCCTCTTCAATCCATACATTGACACCTTTAAAATTAATTAATTCTCTGCCACCTCCCCACCCCATGCAGTTTAAAATAAATTGATTGCCCCTTTGAGACTTCGGAAATTAAATGGTCTTCCAGACACTCAGGTATTTAATCCCTTTCTTTATCCTTGATTTCCCCCCCATTCGTTAAAAAAAATACGGTACTCACACACATATACACAATCTAATCAGAGAAGCCTTTGTCCATCCTGCATTTAGAAGGTCAACCTTTCTGAATTCCCAAATCCCTTGTGTATCAGAAGACATTTTAGCATTCAGAATCAGAAGTCGGATGATGATCAATGATAGCCATCTACAGTGGTACCTCTACTTACAAACTTAATTCATTCCGTGACCAGGTAGAAAAGTTTGTAAGAAAAGCAATGTTTTCCATAGGAACAATGTAAAAGCAAATAATGTGTGCGATTGGGGAAACCACAGGGAAGGTGGAGACCCTGTTTCCTCCCAGGAGATTCCCAGAGAGGCCCCACGCAGGCTTCTCCCCACTATTTCCGGCCCTGTTTTCTCCCAGGTGATTCCTAGAGAGGTCCCACAGAGGCTTCTCCCTGCCTTTTCTGGTTACAGTTTCGTAAGCTTGAGTTTGTAAGTGGAAAATAGTTCTTGAGAAGAGGCAAAAAAATCTTGAATACCTGGTTCTTATCTAGAAAAGTTTGTAAGTAGAGGCATTTGTAGGTAGAGGTACCACTGGATATCCAGTTCAGAACTAGAGATCAAAATTATGGATTGATTTCATTTCTATAGCTACTTATCTCAACAAGGATGGGACTGGAGTCACCGAGCAACTGGACGGTATCCTGACTGGATCCTGTGACTTATTGTTTTGAGAAAGTGAAAAAAATTACTTTTAATTGGGTGAAAACCATGGGAATAGTCAGAGTCGGTTTTCACCAGCCTGTTGCCAATATGACATAGCCAGCAAAATTATTATTTGAGGAATCTACCTGCCTCAGAGTTTTGTTTGCTATGGGTATTTTACTTAGAACCTTGACCCCCACTACTCCAGCTCATAAATTAAGTATCTATTAAATATCTTAAATAGCTACCCTGTTTCCCCGATAGTAAGACACCCCCGATTGTAAGATGTATCGGGGGTTTCAGGGGGGCCAGCTAATATAAGCCGTACCCCGAAAGTAAGACATATGTCTTACTTTCGGGGAAACACGGGGGGTATTGCCGGGGGGGAGCCTGATGACGTTGCTTCCAAGCTCCCTGCGCACCCCTCGCCTTCGCCTCGCCGCGGCGCCACCGCCTCTTCCCCGGCTTGGCAAAGCGAAGGACGGCGCTGGTCCGAAGCGAGCCGAGCGGGTGGTGGCTTGCAGCGAAGGCGCTCGTCCCAGCAACCGAGTCCTGCCAAGGCTCGGCTGCAAGCGGCCAGCGAGGCCGACCAGCTCCGAGGCAAGCGGCCGGAGCTGCGCCCTCTTTCGCCCGCCTCCTTTCCGGCAGGCAGGTGGGGCTGCCCAACTGTGCAGAGCGGCTCCTCCCCTCCAGACACACGCTTCCCTGACACGCGTCTGTGGCTCCACGCGTGCACGCCGCTTGGAGCCCTGAGGTTGAACTTGGAAAAGGGCTCACGAGGCTCCTGTCCCATGGCTGCCCTTCTGGACTCTGGGGAGATGCCTTCGGGAACGCGACCCTTTCAATTTTTTTCCAATGTAAGACATACCCCGAAAGTAAGACGTAGTGGGGCTTTTGGGGGTAAAAAGAAAGTAAGACACTGTCTTACTTTCGGGGAAACACAGTATTAAATATCTTACCATATTATCTAATATTTAGAAGGGGTTGCTTCCCTACCCTAGATAGCGAGTAACAGCCTGTAAATATTTAGTTTGTCAACATTTGGGTGTTTAATGGAACTGTACTCATTCAGATTGCTTTTCTCTTTCTTTCACTCTTTGTATTTTTAATTTTTTTTAAAAAAATATCCTAAAATTCCCAGTTGCACGTCTTATATGCCTAGTGTCATTTTTGGTTATGTGACAATTACAGAAATGAATCATAATAGGAAACTAAATTGCTTTCTCTACTCTCCGCTGCATGGAGAATCTTAACCAATTAGGACTCACTGCTACTGACTTACTTTTTAAGAGAGGGTTATATAGAGTTATACAACTACCTGATATATTCTAGTCACTAAGCACTACATTAAAAATTATTTTCTTTTCGCATTTTCGAGTTATTTGATTGTTAATCCCCTATTCTAGTTAGAGCCTGTTAACCTCATTTTGTTACTAGTATATCCCTTTAGTAGCGTCATATATAATCTATATTTCACTAATTCAGTTTGCCTTTAGTGTTCACCCAATGGGGATTATTGTTGCTATCTTCTGCTCTAGGAAATAGTAAGGAGGATATGAGATAAGAGTTTAAAAATAGAAACGGCACCCAATTAATATGCTATCTCAATAGGACAGCTTCGGAAAAAGTATACCATTTTTTAATAGTCACTGGGAGTTAGGTGTATATTCATTTAATAAACTATTGTGATTCACACAGCCAGGCAGTTGTTTAGACCAGATCTGGCACTTTAATCCATCTGTCAAATCCTCCCCAAGGACCTGAGATAGACAGAAGTTGTTGTTTGATGGTGTTAAAGGTTATCATCATAAGATGTAAGCTGTTTCAAGTAAAGCTGCCTTTTACAATTGACTTATGGTGATTTTGTCAATGCTGATGATGTTCTAGTTGGATTCCAGATGTTTTGGAATTACAGCAAGAATCCTATTACTATTGGTAATATGCCACAGTTGTTCATTTATATTTATAGGTCTTTGCATTTTGTTATTTCTTTCTATTCTGTTCTACTCTACTCTACTCTACTCTACTCTACTCTACTCTACTCTACATTACTCCACTCTACTCTCAGCTATTATGAGCTCTGGAGGTGCAGCAGTTGGAATGCAATACAGCAGGCTACTTCTGCTGACTGCCGGCTGACTGCAATTTGGCAGTTCGAATCTCACCAGGCTCAAGGTTGACTCAGCTTTCCATCCTTCCAAGGTCGGAAAAATGAGGGCCCAGATTGTTGGGGGCAATATGCTGACTCTGTAAACTGCTTAGAGGGGGTTGTAGGGCACTGTGAAGCAGTATATATGTCTAAGTGCTGTTGATATTATATTTCTACACCAAGACAACTAGACACAAGAACAGTTTTTCCCCGAACGCCATCACTCTGCTAAACAAATAATTCCCTCAGCTATTTACTCAGTCTGCACTACTATTACTACTAGTTCTTTTCATCATTCCTATCACCCATCTCCTCCCACATATGACTGTATGACTGTAACTTGTTGCTTGTATCCTTAAGATTTTTATTAATATTGATTGTTTTCTCATTGTTTATTTGACTCTTAGGACAATCATCAAGTGTTGTACCTCATGATTCCTGACAAATGAATATTTTCATTTGGGCCTATGCACCAAAAAGAAATTCCTTATGTGTCCAATCACAGTTGGCCAATAAAGAATTCTATTCTATTCTATTCTATTCTATTCCATTCCATTCCATTCCATTCCATTCCATTCCATTCCATTCTATTCTATTCTATTCTATTCTATTCTAAAGGAGCATGCATAAGCACACCAGCATCCCTGTCCTCCTGCCCCCATTGATTTCCATTCATTTCCTTTCTTCATATCCATGTTCATATTTATACCTGCTATCTTGTACATGTTTGACACACTAAGCCGGAGTGGCGCAGCAGGTAGAGTGCCGTAGTGCAGGCCACTGAAGTTGACTGTAGATTTGTAAGTCAGCAGTTCAGATCTCATCACCCTCTCAAGGTTGACTCAGCCTTCCATCCTTCCAAGGTGGGTAAAATGAGGACCCGGATTGTGGGGGCAATAGGCTGGCTCTGTTTTTAAAAAGTGCTATTGCTAACATGTTGTAAGCCACCCTGAGTCTAAGGAGAAGGGTGGCATAAAAATTGAATAAATATATACCGGTAAATATATATATTTATATAATAGATAGATAGATAGATAGATAGATAGATAGATAGATAGATAGATAGATAGACAGACAGACAGACAGACAGACAGACAGAGAGAGAGAGAGAGAGAGAGAGAGAGATAGATAGATAGATAGATAGATAGATAGATAGATAGATAGATAGATAGATAGATAGATAGATAGATTATCTACAGTACTCAGGATTATTGCTCCATTGCACTACAACTGCAGAGAAGAGCCACCAAGATGATTAAGGGACTGGAGGCTAAAACATATAGAGGACAGTTGCTGGAATTTGGTGTATTCCAGGACTAGAAGGGACATGACAGCAGTGTTCCAATATCTCACGGGTTGCCATAAAGAAGAGGGAGTCACACTATTCTTCAAAGCACCCGAGGGTGGAAAAAGAAGCAATGGGTGGGAACTAACCAAGGGGAGAAACAACCTAGAACTAAGAAGAAATTTCCTAACAGTGAGACCAATTTACTAGTGGAATAACTTGCCTTCAGAAGTTGTGTGTGCTTCATCACTGGAAGGTTTTAAGAAGAGATTGCACACCATTTATCTGAAAAAGCATAAGGTCTCCTGCTTGAGAGGGGGCTGGACTAGAAGACCTCCAAGATCCCTTACAGCACCTGGCCGTGTCCTGAGTTCATTGATTTCCATCAGTGGGGGAAAGTCAGATTCACTTAACAACCCCATGATTCACTTAATGACCATGGCACAGTGGTTAGAGTGCAGCACTGCAGGCTACTTCAGCTAAATGCTAGCTGTAGTTCAGCAGTTCAAATCTCACCACCGGTTCAAGGTTGATTCAGCCTTCCATCCTTCCGAGGTGGGTAAAATAAGGACCTAGATTGTCGGGGGCAATAGGCTGATTCTGCCACACGAATGCCAGCGACCGGTTAGGTCCCACAGAGTTGGCCTTCTCCGGGTCCCGTCGACTAAACAATGTCGTCTGGCGGGACCCAGGGGAAGAGCCTTCTCTGTGGTGGCTCCGACCCTCTGGAACCAACTTCCTCCGGAGATCAGAGTTGCCTCCACCCTCCTTGCCTTTCGTAAGCTTCTTAAAACCCATCTCTGCCGTCAGGCATGGGGGAATTGAAACATCTCCCCCTTGCCCATGTAGTTTCTGTGTATGATTCAACTGTGTGCTTGTTTTTTATATACAGTATTGGGGTTTCTTTTGGATTTTTTAACCTAAAACTGTAATTTAGATTGCTAAATATTAGATTTGTTACTATGTATTGTTTTTTACCATTGTTGTGAGCCGCCCCGAATCTACGGAGAGGGGCGGCATATAAATCCAGTAAATCTAATCTAATCTATTCTGTAAACTGTTTAGAGAGGGCTGTAAAAGTACTATGAAGTGGTATATAAGTCCAAATGCTATTGCTATTGGCTTAGCAACTGTGGCAAGAAAGCTCATTAAAATGGAGCAAAACTGACTTAACCACTGTCTTGCTTAGCAACAATAACATAATTGGTCTCAATCGTGTCAGAAGTCGAGGAAAAGAAATTGAAGACTTAACTGAATGTTGCTGCTTGGTTAAAATTCATTCTTGTGTTTCTGAGTTTTTATCAAAGGACTTGCAAAATCCACTGGCTTTCATCCCAATGTCACCCCTGGATGATTTAAAATTACCAATGATTTCTACCGTATCCAAGTCCCCAAGTTGTTATTAATCAACTCTATATAATCAGTCAAGTTTAGGTGAAAAGTGTCTTTGTTCATTCATCACAGCAACAGTCTATTGGATAGGGATGTTAACATTTCGAGGGCATCTGTCAATTGGTGATTGAACAGGCATTAAGAACTGCAGCATCACTACTGGTAGTTAGTCACTGCAAAATAATAATAATAGTAATAATAATAATAGTAGTAGTAGTAGTAATAGTAACAGTAACAGTAACAACGACAACAACAACAACAATAATGATGATGATGATGATGATGATGATGATGTCGGGACTTCAGACTGACCGAATTCTGAAGCATAACACACCAGACATTGTGATCATGGAGAATAAGAAAGTATGGATCATCAACATCGCAATCCCAGGAGACAGCAGAATTGAGGAGAAGCAGCTAGAGAAATTAGTGAAATACGAAGATCTAAAAATCGAGCTGCAACGACTCTGGCATAAGCCAGTGAGAGTGGTCCCAGTGGTATTTGGCACGCTGGGCGCAGTACCAAAGGATCTCAGCGGACATTTGAAAACCATCGGAATTGACAAAATCTCCATCTGTCAATTGCAAAAGGCCGCTTTACTGGGATCGGCGACTATAATTCGCCGCTACATCACGCAGTCCTAGGTGCTTGGGAAGCACCCGACTGGTGATGAAATACGAAATACAGCATAGTGATCTTGTTTGCTGTGTTGTATTGACATAATAATAATAATAATAATAATAATAATAATAATAATAGTAGTAGTAGTAGTAGTAGTAGTAGTAGTAATAGTAATAGTAATAATAATAATAATAATAATAATAATAATAATAATAATAATAATAATAATAATAATAATAATGGTGTGAGGCAGAAGACAGTCCCATAAATAATCTGGTCCCATGCTATGTAGGGCTTTATAGTAATAACCAACACCTTGAATTGTGTTTGGAGACCGATCAATAGCCAGTGCAGCTCATGGAATGTTGGATTTATGTGGGAATACCTAGGTACGCCCAACACAGCTGGACCAATTGAAGTCTCCGAACATTCATCAAGGGTAGCCCCAAGTAGAGCGCATTGCAGTAATCGAACCTCGAGGTGATGTGGGTGTGAGTGACTGTGAGAAGTGTCTCAATGTCCAAATAGGCCCGCAACTGACGCACCAGGCAAACCTGGGCAAATGTCCCCCTCGCCACAGCTGAGACATTGCTCTAAGCTCAGCTGTGGATCTAGGGCAGTGATGGCGAACCAATGGCATGGGTTCCACAGGTGGCACACAGAGTCATATCTGCTGGCACGAAAGCTGTTGCCCTGGCTCAGCTCCAATATGTATGTATGTGCCAGTCAGCTGATATTTGGCTTACACAGAGGCTCTGGGAGGGTGTTTTTGGCTTCCAGAGAGCCTGCAGTGGGATGGAGGAGGGCGTTTTTACCCTCCTTCAGTTCCAGGAAAGCCTTTGGAGCCTGGGCGGGGTGGTGGTGAAACACAAGCCTGCTGGACCCACCAGAAGTTGAGAAACAGGCCGTTTCCGGCCTCCAGAGGGCCTCCCGAGAGAAGGGGAATGTGTTTTCGCCCTCCCCAGGCATTGAAATATGGGTGTGGGCATTCATGTATGCGCAAAAGTGAATGCCCATGCTCTTTTGGCATCTGAGGAAAAAAGGCTCCCCATCACTGATCTTGGAGGACTCCCAAGTTATGGACTCGCTTTGAGGGGGTAAAAATTTCCCCCTCAGAGTGACGGATGGACAGGTGGGATTGTCATTTCGCCATACGCACAAATCCCAGCGACCAGTTAGGTCCCACAGAGTTGACCTTCTCCGGGTCCCGTCGACTAAACAATGTCATCTGGCGGGACCTAGGGGAAGAGCCTTCTCTGTGGTGGCCCCGGCCCTCTGGAACCAACTCCCCCCCAGAGATCAGAATTGCCCCCACCCTCCTTGCCTTTCGTAAACTTCTCAAAACCCACCTGTGCCGTCAGGCATGGGGGAATTGAAATATCTTCCCCAGGCCTATATAATTTATGTATGGCGTGTTGTGTGCATGTTTTTTAAATTATGGGTTTTTAACTTCGTATTATTAGATTTGTATTGTACATTGTTTCTATCACTGCTGTGAGCCGCCCCTAGTCTACGGAGAGGGGCGGCATACAAATTAAATAACTAAATAACCAACTAACCAACTAACCAACTAACCAACTAACCAACTAAATAACTAAATAACTAAATAACTAAATAACTAAATAACTAAATAACTAAATAACTAAATAACTAAATAACTAAATAACTAAATAACTAAATAACCAAATAAACAAGTAACCAAATAACCAAATAACTAAATATCTAAATAACTAAATAACTAAATAACCAAATAACCAAATAACCAAATAACCAAATAACCAAATAACCAAATAACCAAATAACCAAATAACCAAATAACTAAATAACCAACCAACCAACCAACCAACCAACCAACCAACCAACCAACCAACCAACCAACCAAACAAACAAACAAACAAACAAACAAACAAACAAACAAACAAACAAATACTACCCCCATACTACTCCAGACTAGCAGTACAGCTGAAGCCTTAATCTCATACTTGGTACAGAATTTAGAACCGAGGTTATGGCTGCTTCTCACCTGCCCAATTTCCCTCGACGTTTTTCTCCTTAACTCATGTCAGCCTTCCTTTTTCAAGGAAACGCGTTTGACTAGAATGTCTGATGCTGTATAATTAATAGGCCAGAGAGACTTTTGATAGGAAACACACTGTTCAAGCTGTTACACTGTTTTAACTAAAACAGTTATTGCAGTGCAGGCTTTTCGCAGAAGGAAAACACAACCGAGGCGGTAGACTTGGAAGACTACCATGAATCCATGTTTACGGGAGAGTTTACGGCACAGTTTCCAGCGCTCTAAGGAAGCATCCAATTTGTTTTGCATGTAAGAACCACACTCAGAAAGTGGGCAGTTTTGAGAGGTGGTTTCAGGAGAACCAAAGGAATGTTGGTTGACCTTCTGTGGCCCTCGGGATGAAATTTTTATTCCTATACATTCTTTGGTGCCTTTGAATCTGTCTTCTTCCTGATGTTTGCCGGAAGTTTTTGGGGGTCGAGATTTTAAAAGTGGCTTACCATTGCATGCTTCCTAGAGCTGAGAGATTGTAACTGGCCCAAAGTCACCCACTTTCTGTTGTGGTTAGCTCTGGCCCTGCTCCTGCCCCAAGGACTGTGGATGTGGGGGAGACATCCACATGCCGCAGGCCTGTTTTGCCCCCCCCCAGTGGAATCTGCTGATGAAGGCTCCTCTGACCAAGAAGACATGAGTGACAGGGAGGAGGAGAGTGTGGCAGACAGCTCAGAAGGAGATCAATTATCTAGCTCCTCCTTGGATTCAGAACAAGAGTTAATGATACAGCCACGCATGCGGAGAGCGATGCATAGGCAACAACAACTGAGAGATTATTATCAAAGAAAATGAGGCCACCTGTGGTTGGGTGGGGCTGTGGTAATTAGTGAGGCTGCTATAAATAGCAGCCTGTGGGTTTGGCCATTGTGGAGGATTATCTGATCGTTGTGTTTCGTGCCTGCTTTACTGACTTTGACCTTTTGTGTGCTGATTTTTCCCCGCTTTGAAACTAAACCAGAGCAAAATGTGTTTCACTTTGTGAAAGAAGAAGTACTGTGAATTGCCTCACAGCTGCAAGCTAAGTATCACAGAACTGATAAGGGACTTGTACAAATTACCAGTTTGTTTGGAGACCAGTGTTCTTTGCTATACCAAAAGAGGGCTTGGTTTAAGTGAATTTTCATTATAAAGAACATTGTTTTGAATTTTCAAACGTGTGTGTGTCTGAAATTTGTACCTGTGAATTTTGGGGAGGAGTCTACCAGAGAGCCCGACAGAACACTTTCTCAGAGGTTTCTCACTTTTGGGGGGGTTGCCACAAAGAAGGTGTCAACCGATTCTCCAAAACACCTGAAGGTAGAACAAGAAGCATTGGGTGGAAACCAAACAAGAAGAGAAGTAACTTAGAACTAAGGAGAAATTTCCTGACATTTAGAACAATTAATCAGTGGAACAGCTTGCCTCCAGAAATTGTGAATGCTCCAACACTGGACATTTTAAAGAAGATGTTGGATAACCTGAAGTGCTGTAGAGTTTCCTGGCTAAGCAGAGGGTTAGACTAGAAGACCTCCAAGGTCCCTTCCCACTCTGTTATTTCTATTTCTGTTCCATAATTCATGCCATGTTTCATCTTTTTCTTCTTTATTCATTTTTTACTGGACATGCTTTGCTGTTAAAGAATAACTACCCACACTACCCTAATTGCCCAAACTGACAGCTAAAACGAAATCGCATCTACATTCTCAGCTATTTCCTGCTTCTGTTTCACACACATAAAAACAAAGAATTATCAAATGAGATCTGTTCTGCAGGAAAGCATGAAGAGGACATTTGTCAGAATTTAATAAAGGCAATTCTGAAAGATTGTTTTTGTGTTATTCCACTGGTTTCTGCAGTTTGGCCATTTTTGTACAAATCATTGTTGTATACAGTTAAAATTCTTGCTTATCTCTGAATTGAATCTTTATGTAAGTTCAACTTTCTATAATTTGGAAACTTCCGAATATAATAAGTTTACAGCTACCAAATTTACATGCTAGAAGTTTGAAAAAGAAATAGACATTTTCTAATTTACACTTGAGGCTCTACTAGTTCAGTTATAAAACCATTGCATACAATTTCCACAATAGTCCACAGATCCAAATGTCTTACAAATATGTACTATTTTTACAACTTTTTTTTAAAAAAAAATTACTTTGCTATCCGAAGCCGAAAGGTGTGTTGCATCATTCAGGAAATTCAAAAGGTCATGTTCTGATTAAATTCTGATTGCATTTTGAACCCCAAGAGGCATGGAACAAATTACTTTATGTCAACATTTGCAAGGAATAAAATTTTGCACTGTTACAAAATATGCTTACGTGAACATAACATTTCAATAAGTTGAACATATACATGAGTGGGTCTTCGTAGGCTGAATTTTAGGTGTGGAGAAAAAACTGATACCCAGTGGCTAAGAAAGTCAATGCCCCTGAAAAGAATGATTTGTATGCTGAAAATGAAACATAGAAACATAGAAGTCTGACGGCAGAAAAAGACCTCATGGTCCATCTAGTCTGCCCTTATACTATTTTCTGTATTTTATCTTAGGATGGATATATGTTTATCCCAGGCATGTTTAAATTCAGTGACTGTGGATTTATCTACCACGTCTGATGGAAGTTTATTCCAAAGATCTACTACTCTTTCAGTAAAATAATATTTTCTCATGTTGCTTTTGATCTTTCCCCCAACTAACTTCAGATTGTGCCCCCTTGTCCTCGTGTTCACTTTCCTATTAAAAACACTTCCCTCCTGGACCTTATTTAACCCTTTAACATATTTAAATGTTTCGATCATGTCCCCCCTTTTCCTTCTGTCCTCCAGACTATACAGATTGAGTTCATTAAGTCTTTCCTGAATAAAATAAAATAAAATGAATAAAAGATAATGAAGTCATTTGTGAAGGGATGGTGTGGATACATACAAAATGCTTAACGGCCTAGCCTAGGTGATTAAAAGAAATACTTACAATGTTTAAGTAGCGAGACATAGAGACACATGCATAGACATATATGGAGAAACACAAAAACAAATGGAGATGAATACTGTGGGGTCTTTGTACTCTCTGAGCTTGCTTGCTTATTTTATGCACTGATTATGTTACCTAGCTGGGTGATAAAATGTCTGCAAGAAAAAAACCAAGTTCGTACGGCAGCAAGGACTCCACAGTTCAACTCTGAGTTATATTATTATTGTTGTTGTTGTTGTTGTTGTTGTTGTTAGTACAGGGTACATTTGTGTTAGGGATTGCCATTGTAAACTGCATATTGTAAACTGTACCAAACGTGTACTTAAAAGAGTTAATGTGCACTCAAAGGGCAAACTTGTACTTAAAGGGTTAATGTGCACTCAAAGAGTTAACATTTACTTGAAGAGTTAATGTTCAAGGCTATGTCATCATTGAAGCTATAAAAGCTCATGATTCTGCCCAGTCACTTCCTTGTTACTTTTACTTTTGCCTGAGACGGGGGAGTCGTGTCCAAGCTCTGTGCTTGTATAAGCTGTGTGCTTTATCTGTATTGTATAAGCTTCGTGCTTTCTCTATTATATTTAGCTTTGTGCTTGTTATCTATATTCTGTATTGTTCTGTATTTGCTATGTGCATATTTTGGATTGTTTATATTTTGTTTATATGTAGATAATACTTATTTAACTAAGTCTGTGTCTTGGCTTTATCACACATCCACGCTCTGTTAAAATTCTCTGCTTGGTATTGTCGAAGGTTTCATAGCATGGCTAACCGAGACAAGCCAACAATAACAACAACAACAACAACAACAACAACAACAATAATTATTATTATTATTGTTTGGGTAAAGGGTAAAAGTATGCCGCCCCAAGTTCTCAGAGAGGGGTGGCATACAAATCTAATAAATTATTATTATGTCAATACAACTCAGCAAATGAGATCATTATGCTAGATTTCGTATTTCATCACCAGTCGGATGCTTCCCAAGCACCTAGGACTGCGTGATGTAGCGGCGAATTATGTTTGCCGATCTCAGTATAGCGGCCTTTTGCAATTGACAGATGGAGATTTTGTCAGTTCAGATGGTTTTAATTAGATTTGTATGCCACCCTTCTCCGAGAACTCGGGACCGCTCACAGGATACAATGTAAACAATACAGCAACAAATCTAATCAATTGAAAATTACAAACTAAAAACCCAATACAGTAAAATCAATCAGCCAATTCATTCACAACCATATACAGTATTTCATTTATTAAACGGGGTTAGGGGGGGGGGATCTTGATCTAATTGTCCCATGCCTGGCGACATAAATGAATCTTAAGGCTCTTACGAAAGGTGAGGAGGGTGGGGGCAGTGGGAATCTCTGGAGGGAGCTGATTCCAGGGTGCTGGGGCCGCCACAGAGAAGGCTCTTCCCCTAGGCCCCGCCAGACGACATTGTCTGGCCAACGGGACCCGGAGAAGGCCAACTCTGTGAGACTTGACTGGAGGTTGGGATTCATGTGGCAGAAGTTACAAATATTTGTTTTGTTTGGTACACGCAAATAATCTTATTATAGGAGGAATAAACATTAGGAAGAAGGAGTATGAGAAGATGAAGAAGGAACTGGAGAGGTTGTGGAACGTCAAGGCCAAAGTGGTAGGAGTAGAATAGAATAGAATAACAAAGGTGGAAGAGACCTTGGAGGTCTTCTAGTCCAACCCCCTGATTAGGCAGGAAACCCTATACTGCTTCAGATAAATGGTTATTTCAGAGTACTTAGATTTCTATCCTGGGAAAATGGTTCAAACACATCCCAGGAACAATATCAGAGCTCAGTCACTGGGACCAGAGATTTAGTCTTCCGAGCTTTTGGACCTCACTTGTTGCAAACTAGTTGGGAAGTATGGAAATAGTGATCATGAGACCACAAGATGTTACAGTGGACTTAAGTCCTGAGGTCTTGAAGCTCCAACAATTGAGTCTTACTAGACTCATTGCAAAACTTTTTTTAAAAAAAATATATTGTTACTAAATAAATCAGTTGGTGAGCAAGGACTACCTATAGATATACAAAACTGTTGGGAATTGGCAGTAGAGTGGTGCCTCTACTTAAAAACTTAATTTATTCTGTGACCAGGTTCTTAAGTAGAAAAGTTTGTAAGTAGAAGCAATTTTTCCCATAGGAATCGATGTAAAAGCAAATAATGTATGCAAACCCATTAATAAAGAAATAAAGCTCAGAATTTGGGTGGGAGGAGGAGGAGGAAGAAGAAGAGGAGGAGGAGGAGGACAGTCGCTGCCCAGAGAAAAGGGAGCGTTTCTTTTCTCTGGGTGCTGGCAGAGGTTTATTCCCTCTCCAAGCACCCAGAGAAAGGAAAATGCTTCGTTCACTCTGGACTGCCAAAGTCTCCTTAAGCACCACCGAAAGGCTCCTCTGGCAACCCAGAAAAGCCTGAGATGGCTGAGATTAAAGGGGGAATGGCAAGAAACTGGCCGGACCTTCGTGCCACTCGCAAATTTCCTGGGAAATTTTTTCCAGGCTCAGGTTCTTAAGTAGAAAATGGTTGTTAAGAAGAGGCTAAAAATCTTGAACATCCGGTTCTCATCTACAAAAGTTCATAAGTAGAGGCGTTCTTGAGTACAGGTATTACTGTATGTGGAGTTTATAAATAACTATTTTTTTTTTTAAAAAAAGATTTAATATTTGATATAGATCCAGAAACTTGCAAAGAGGAAGAAAAGTTGGCTAACATGTGGTTAGATGTTCAGTTTAGCACCAACATCTTCGGAAGTTTTAGAAGCAGTGTAGCCTTGATGTATTTATCTTACGGAGACTATGCAACTTGGCTTTGATTTCCTTCAATAAAGCAACATTCTTTTTATGCTCAACCTCGAAGAACTATTGAATTGGGCTTTTTCTCCCCCCTTCTTTTATTTTGAATTCTTACAAAAAAGAGCTCTTTTTTTTTGTTCCAACCAAAAAGGTTTTCCATAAACTTTCCTCCCCTTTTCTTTATTTATAGATCAAAGTTGCAGCTCTGTAAAAAACCTCAAAGGCATATATTGTCAAATTTTATCGAAGCCGCATGAAACCAGAGTTAGGTTGATAACTTCCTTTTAATGTGGGAAAATGGCTTCTTGCTTTTCCTGAAATAGATCTTCTAGTTCAATAGCATTCTTCTTCTTTTTCAATTTTAAACATTTTATTAGGTTATGATAAGATACAAAATACAACAGTTAATAGGAAAGCGGGGAGGGGAGGGAAAGGGGAAAAAGAAGTGAAGAAATGCTTGGCTGCATAGCTATAGGTATAACAAGCAGGAAGAGGGAGACTGTGATACCGCAGTATAGAGCGCTGGTGAGACCACATTTGGAATACCGTGTTCAGTTCTGGAGACCTCACCTACAAAAAAACTCTGGAGAAGGTACAGAAAAGAGCAACCAAAATGATCAGGGGTCTAGAAACCAAGACTTGCGAAGAGAGACTGCAGGAACTGGGCATGGATAGCCTAGAGAAAAGGAGGGCCAGAGCGGACATGATAGCAGTCCAGTCAACAAAGCAGTGGAAGTGATGTGCCAGTGTCTGGAGGCTGTTGGGGCCTGGATGGGTGTCAACAGACTCAAACTCAACCTGGATAAGACGGAGTGGCTGTGGGTTTTGCCTCCCAAGGACAATTCCATCTGTCCTTCCATTACCCTGGGGGGGGAATTATTGACCCCCTCGGAGAGGGTCCGCAACTTGGGCGTCCTCCTCGATCCACAGCTCACATTAGAGAACCATCTTTCAGCTGTGGCGAGGGGGGCGTTTGCCCAGGTTCGCCTGGTGTACCAGTTGCGACCCTATCTGGACCGGGACTCACTGCTCACAGTCACTCATGCCCTCATCACCTCGAGGTTCGACTACTGTAATGCTCTCTACATGGGGCTACCTTTGAAAAGTGTTC
Source organism: Erythrolamprus reginae (assembly GCF_031021105.1). Classification (NCBI taxonomy): domain Eukaryota; kingdom Metazoa; phylum Chordata; class Lepidosauria; order Squamata; family Dipsadidae; genus Erythrolamprus; species Erythrolamprus reginae. The sequence goes on along the minus strand of NC_091953.1, from coordinate 10,596,468 downwards.
GGAAACTTCAGATCGTGCAGAATGCAGCTGCGAGAGCAGTCATGGGCCTACCTAGGTATGCCCATGTTTCACCAACACTCCGCAGTCTGCATTGGTTGCCGATCAACTTCCGGTCACAATTCAAAGTGTTGGTTATGATCTTTAAAGCCCTTCATGGCACTGGACCAGAATATCTCCGAGACCGCCTGCTGCCGCACGAATCCCAGTGACCGATCAGGTCCCACAGAGTGGGCCTTCTCCGGGTCCCATCAACTAAACAATGTCGGTTGGCGGGCCCCAGGGGAAGAGCCTTCTCTGTGGTGGCCCCGACCCTCTGGAACCAACTTCCCCCGGAGATTAGAACTGCCCCTACTCTCCTTGCCTTTCGTAAGCTCCTTAAGACCCACCTGTGTCGTCAGGCATGGGGGAACTGAGGCATCTTCCCCGGGCATATACAATTTATGAATGGTATGTGTGTATGTATGTGTGTTTAGAAAATGGGGTTTTTAAAACGTTTTTAGTAGAAATTTAGATTTGTTATAAATTGTTTTTCACTTTGTTGTGAGCCGCCCCGAGTCTGCGGAGAGGGGCGGCATACAAATCTAAACAAATTAAATAAATAAATAAATAAATAGCAGTCTACAAGTATACAAAGGGTTGCCACAGAGAGGAGGGGATCACTTTATTCTCCAGGGCACCAGAGGGCCGGACGAGGAACAACGGCTGGAAGCTGACCAAGGAGAGATTCAACCTGGAAATAAGGAAGAACTTCCTGATGGTCAGAATGATCAACCAGTGGAACAACCTACCAGTGGACGTTGTGAACTCCAATACTCTGGACATTTTAAAGAGGAAATTGGACTGTCATTTGGCTGGGATGCTATAGGGTTCCTGCTTAGGCAGGGAGTTGGACTTGATGACCCGCATGGTCCCTTCCAACTCTAACAATAAATAAATAAATAAATATTGACAAAATTGAACGGGTCCAAACACGGGCTACAAAAATGGTGGATGGTCTTAAGCATAAAACGTATCAGGAAAGATTTAATGAACTCAATCTGTATAGTCTGGAGGACAGAAGGGAAAGGGGGGAACATGATCGAAACATTTAAATATGTTAAAGGGTTAAATAAGGTTCAGGAGGAAAATGTTTTTAATAGGAAAGTGAACACAAGAACAAGAGGGCACAATCTGAGGTTAGTTGGGGGAAAGATCAGAAGCAACATGAGAAAATATTATTTTACTGAAAGAGTAGTAGATGCTTGGAACAAAGTTCCAGCAGATGTGGTTGGTAAATCCATAGTAACTGAATTTAAACATGCCTGGGATATACATATATCCATCCTAAGATAAAATACAGGAAATAGTATAAGGGCAGACTAGATGGACCATGAGGCCTTTTTCTGCTGTCAATCTTCTATGTTTCTATGAAAGTTTGGGGGAAAGGGGAAAAAAAAGTGTTGACTTTTGACTTCTTCCCCAAATCAATGCAGACTGTGGAAATGTTTGCATCTCATTTGGAAACCAAGGACCCAGAGTATGGAGGAAGAATGGAGAGGCACACGCTGCAAGATGCTTGAGGTCCAGTGTAAAGTTTCCAGAGTCTGTGTTGATTTTGGAAGCCATGTTATCTGCTGGTGTTGGTCCACACTGTGCTTCATTAAGTCCAGGGTCAATACAGCCATCTACCAGAAGATTTTGGAGCACTTCATGCTTCCATCTGCATACGAGATTTATGGCGATGGTAACTTAAATTTTCCAGCAGGACTTGGCACCTGCCCACACTGCCCAAAGCTCCAAAACCTGCTTCAATGACCGTGAGATTACTGTCCTTGATCGGCCAGCAAATTTGCCAGACCTGAACCCCATAGAGAATCTATGCAGCATTGCCAAGAGAAAGATGAGAGACATGACACGGAACAATGCAGAACAGCTGAAGGCCACTATTGAAGCATCCTGGTCTTCCATAACACCTCCGCAGAGCCACAAGCTAATAGCGTTCATGTCACGCTGCATTGAGGCAGTAATTACTGCAAAGGGGGCCCACACTAAGTACCAAATACATATGCATGCTTATACTTTTCAGAGGTCCGGTATTGTTCTATGTACAATCCTTTTTTAAAAAATTGATCGTGTTTAATATTCTAATTTTCTGAAATGGGGAATTAAGGGTTTTCATGAGGTGTACCCCATAATCACAATTATGACAAATCACGGCTTGAACTATCTTGCCTTGCATGTTATGAATATCTCTTATATATTAAGTTTCACCTTTTAAGTTACATTACTGGAATAAATGAACGTTTGCATGATATACTAATTTTTCGAGTTTCACCTGTATATTCTTTTTTAAAATCAAAACAGTCAATTTAGCCCTTTCTGCCAACTCCATCAGCTTCTGCAACCATTCATCCATAGTGAGAATTAAAGTATCATTCCATCCCCTGGCTGAAGCATAGACATCAGAGAGTTATTGTTAATGGCGAGTATTCTGAGCAGAGACAGGTTACAAGCGGTGTGCCACAAGGGTCTGTTCTGGGTCCTATTCTTTTTAATATGTTTGTGAGTGACATAGGGGAAGGTTTGGTAGGGAAGGTTTGCCTATTTGCCGATGACTCTAAAGTGTGCAATAGGGTTGATATTCCTGGAGGCTTCTGTAATATGGCAAATGATTTAGCTTTACTAGATAAGTGGTCACAGCAATGGAAACTGCAGTTTAATGTTTCCAAATGTAAAATAATGTGCTTGGGGAAAAGGAATCCTCAATCTGAGTATTGTATTGGCAGTTCTGTGTTAGCAAAAACTTCATAAGAGAAGGATTTAGGGGTAGTGATTTCTGACAGTCTCAAAATGGGCGAGCAGTGTGGTCGGGCGGTAGGAAAAGCAAGTAGAATGCTTGGCGGCTGCATAGCTAGAGGTATAACAAGCAGGAAGAGGGAGATTGTGATCCTGCTCTATATAGCGCTGGTGAGATCACATTTGGAATACTGTGTTCAGTTCTGGAGACCTCACCTACAAAAAGATATTGACAAAATTGAACAGGTCCAAAGACGGGCTACAAGAATGGTGGAAGGTCTTAAGTATAAAACGTATCAGGAAAGACTTCATGAACTCAATCTGTATAGTCTGGAGGACAGAAGGAAAAGGGAGGACATGATCGAAACATTTAAAAATGTCAAAGGGTTAAATAAGGTCCAGGAGGGAAGTGTTTTTAATAGGAAAGTGAACACAAGAACAAAGGGACACAATCTGAAGTTAGTTGGGGGAAAGATCAAAAGCAACTTGAGAAAATATTATTTTACTGAAAGAGTAGTAGATCCTTGGAACAAACTTCCAGCAGACGTGGTTGGTAAATCCACAGTAACTGAATGTAAACATGCCTGGGATAAACATAGATCCATCCTAAGATAAAATACAAAAAATAGTATAAGGGCAGACTAGATGGGTCATGAGGTCTTTTTCTGCCATCAGTCTTCTATGTTTCTATGTTTCTATTTTTGTCCGTACAATATAGTCTTGCTGCTGTCAACATATATAGGGTCCAAGTTCCAAATTTGTTTCTCCATTTTTTTCCCTATTAGACCCAAAAGAAAAAAAACTTCTGCTTTCCTCTTCATTTTCAGAACTTTCTGTATGAATCTTACTCCAAAATATTTGCAGAAATAACCATGACAATATGGTGGGTGGTATGACGTATGATCACGAACTAGCCGTTTGCTAGTTGAGTTTATTTTTCAGAAGAGTTTGATTTCCATTTTCTTAGCAGACAACAGTGTAATGGGAGAGGCGAGGGGTGGGGAAAGGAAGGTAATCTTGAAGAATGTCCATCAGCTCTTGTTGTCCCTCTGAAAAGAAATTGGGGACAAAATTGTCAAGTTACTTCTCAACAGGAATCTAAAAAAATAAAAATAATAATGCAGGCACCTGTTTTTCTCCATCTTCTATCAGCCCATCCCAGGGGAATTAAAGGGCTTTTGTGAACATTGCTTTTCCACATAACATGCAGAAGGGTTGAGACCTTTGAAAATGAAGTCAGTAAAAGCTGGGGCCACCTGTTCAGCGGTGGAGAACAGAATGAGTTTCTTCAGAGGATTCTGTGTTACTTGAAGCATCTTGCCTTGAAATTGCGATACGATGAGTAGGAATCCGATGCCCTCTTTCTTTTGATGCTCCAGATTCCTTCCTGTATCCTAAAAGACCATGTTAATATACAAGAAAAGTCGGGAATTACCAAGATTTTCAGAAGTGGGAACCAGGAGCAGAGAAGGTAGGTGTTCTGACCTAGGATTCCACAAACCACGAAGCAGACTCCTTGTCCTGACAAAAAACCCTCTTTTTATTAAGTTACTGTGAATTCTTCTCATTCACATCCAGCAAAGTCTTTCAAGGGTGAATTTACTGGCATAGACCTTATCTGGCTTGGAGAGCTGCCAGGCCAGTGATGGGCACCTACAGGTACGATCAGGTACACAGAACTGGTATAAAGATTTTGGTCAGGTGCACAGAACCGGTAGGAAAAAAAATGTGTTTTTTTTTTCTTTTCCCCCCTTCTGGGCTCTGGATATGTTTTTCCTATTGGAGTAAATGAGATGGAATGTGTATAATTTTAGAAGAGCTCTGTGTGTGTACATACACATACAGTTTATATAGTAGATAATGTATATTTTTGTGTGCCTGTGTGTAATATGTATGTACACATATGGCATATATACATAGAATTAAATAGTGTATTTTGGAAGTTCAGTAATAGTAAATAGATAGGGAAATTGTATCTCTTTGAGGCGAGGAGAGGCCAGGCACCCTAACCAAAACCCTTGACGTGAGTGCCACCTTTAAGCCAGTCACATAACCTTTAAGCCACACCCCAGCCACATGATCACCAAGCCACTTCCACCCATTCATATGGCCAGCAAGCCACACCCACAAAATAAGCCACGCCCACAGCGTGGTAGTAAATTTTTTTGCAGCCCTTCACTGTGCCAGGCCGATATCTTCGAAACTTGTCAAAGAGTCTTTGCGAGTCACGAACCAATTAAGTGAACTAATTGTCTCCTGCAAACTCCCCTCCCTGTTCGCTCCTCTTTTATTCCCTATGGGAGGGGCCATTCATCTCCAGCTGTGGCCTTACTCCCAAGTCAACCCTTGTTCCTCAGCTGTTCCTTTCGTTTGGCAACTCTGTGCATGCACACACTGGGAACAGGCTCCAGCTATTCATCTGTCTCACTGATGTCTGACTCCAAAGGCAGCTGATAATTGTCCAAATGCCCTGGTCCCATCTCTGCCTCGGATGCAGAGCAATCGTCAGAGCCTTCCCCAGACTCCAGGACTGGCCCATGTTCCTCCCCAACTTCTTTTCTGTCTCAATCTGCTTTCAGCTCTGCTAGCCACTGGCATTGAATGTGAAGCAATACATTGCATCAATCTCTTACTTGATGTGATTCAGGAATCAATATGTTGGCTTGCAAGAGACATTCTAGATGACAGATCCTAACTTGCATTGAGCATCATGAAGATGCCTTAGATAAAACTGGCCTTGAATTTTGCTTGTGGCCTACTGGACCAAAAGTGCCAACACTGAATAATATTGTCCTTAACTTTATTGTTCTAGCTACGCCATTGCTTGCACCACACTATGGGTATATTTAACTGAGATTATAGACTATACCAGTGATGGTGAACCTATGGCACGGGTGCCACAGGTGGCACGCAGAGACATATCTGCTGGAACACGAGCCGTTGCTTTAGCTCAGCTCCAGCAAGCATGTGCGTAAAGGCCATCTGATTTTCAGCTTTCACAGAGCCTCTGGGAGGGCTTTTTTGCCTTCTGGAGGGCCTCCAGGAGAATGGGGGAAGGCGTTTTTGTCCTCCCCAGGCTCTAGGGAAACCTCTGAAGCCTGGCAAGGGTGAAAAATGGGCTACCGGGTAGCATCAGAAGTTGGGTTGTTTCTGGCCTACAGGGGGCCTCCGGGGGAGCAGGGGAGGCAATTTTCGCCCTAGCCAAGCATTGAATTTTGGGTGTGGGCACTCACATAGGCACGATAGTGTAGGCACATGTGCTTTTGGTACCCGAGGAGAAAAAGGTTCACCATCACTGGACAATACCTTCTTCTACTTACTAAAAAGAATTATATGAAAGGTTCAGTTGACCATCTATGGCAGACCTGGGCCAGATGCGGCCCAAGGGCCAGATGCGGCCCACCTGCTGTCTGTGACTGGCCCACGGAGGTTGGCCCAACTTTTCTAGATAAGAACCGGGTGTTCAAGATATAATATATAATGAAAAGACCTCCCTTTGAAGGAGCTGGGGAATCCCACGAAGAGATTCCAGGGGCGGAGCTTTGACGTCACATATACCGGCAGGTTGCTAAGGACGTCAAGGTGATCACTTCCTGTATTCCTAGAATAATGGAGGGAGGATGGAATCCAGGAAGTGATCACCTTGGCGTCCTTAGCAACCTGCCAGTATACATGACGTGGAAGCTCTGACCCCGGAATCTCTTCGTGGGATTCCCCAGCTCCTTCAGAGGGAGGTCTAAAAATATATTTTTTTATTTTTACGAAAAAGGACGCCGCAGCGGCGCTGCAAGCAAAGGAAGGTCTTTTCATGTAAAAATATATTTTTTTATTTTTACGTGAAAGGACCTCCCTTTGCTTGTGGCACCGCTGTGGCATCCTTTTTCGTAATTTTTTTTTTACGTGAAAGGACCTCCCTTTGCTTGCGGCGCTGCGGCGCTCCTACTGTGTCCTTTTTCGTAAAAATAAATTTATAGATTGCAACCTGGAGTGTTTTCATAATGTATTTATTTCTTTATTAATTGGATTTGTATGCCGCCCCTCTCCGAGGACTTGGAGCGGCTCACAACATATCCAAGAAAACATAACAATGCGTCTAGATCCAATTAATATAATTAAAAAAGCTAAAAGTTCTAATATTATTAAAAACATTCATTACCATTCGTTCTGTGAAAACACACTAAAACACTCATTAGTCAGTGGGGGAAGATCTAATCTAAACAATAATGTAATAATTGTTTCATGTATAAGCAAAGAATAGTCAGTATTATTCGTTGATGAATGTTAAGTCACAATTTCATCATTCTCATGTTTATGCCTCCAAGAAATTATCCCTCAAAAAAACCTTGACAAATGTATCTTTTCTTTCATGTACGTAAACCCAAAACCTCTGCAACCAAATCCTGCAATTTCCCCCTCCATTTTATACCAGGTTGTTTATTTCATTACTGATTTCCTCTGGTTTTTGTTTAAGAGCAATAGTTTTTCAGCCTGAATCGGGAAGATCTAATTCGTGCTTAATTCTCCACCTCAAATCACTTGGCATATCGCAAAATTGAATTATCCGCATATGGGAATAATCTAAGCAGCAGTCTTTACAAATACGAAACTTTTATGTGGCTTCCCACACTACGCTGCCATATTACAGTTGGTCAGGAATAATGCTTTAAGTAGCTCTCTCTCTCTCTCTTACACACACACATACAAAGATACACAGACACACACACACACACAGAGTGTAGTATACAGTTTCCTTCCACTCTGAAGCAAATCGGAGTTCTGTTTTAGGTTACACTTGAGGCTGAAACAAATATCTATGATGTGAGAGATCTCCATTTTAATCATGTCAGAAATAAAGTATAAAATCAGGGACAAACCAGAGGGGCTTAAATAAGCCTGAGATGGCTTATTTATCGGTTCTGTGGTGGTTTAACCCTGAAATGCTTTATGGTTACATTTTTGCATGCCTCACACAAGTTATCTACTGGTTTGCCCAGCACCGAGAATGTGACGATGTACACGTGGCCTTCTGAACATGTGTTTTGCTCATACATGTGGCTTGTGCATATGCACACAGCTTGAAAACATGGCTAAATAGGATGGAATATTATTTATTTGTTATTTATTTATTTATTGGATTTGTATGCCACCCCTCTCCGAGGACTCAGGGCAGCTCACAACGTATCAATGGGCTTTCCTAAATATGCCCATGTTACACCAACACTCCGCAGTCTGCATTGGTTGCCGATCAGTTTCCAGTCACAATTCAAAGTGTTGGTTATGACCCATAAAGCCCTTCATGGCACCGGACCAGTATATCTCCGGGACCGCCTTCTGCCACACGAATCCCAGCGACCACTTAGTTCCCACAGAGTTGCCTTCTCCAGGTTCCGTCGACTAAACAATGCCGTTTGGCGGGACCCAGGGGAAGAGCCTTCTCTGTGGCAGCCCCGATCCTCTGGAACCAACTCCCCCCCAGAGATCAGAGTTGCCCTCACCCTCCTTGCCTTTCGTAAGTTCCATAAAACCCACCTCTGTCGTCAGGCATGGGGGAACTGAGATATTCTCCTCCCCCTAGGCTTACAAAAAAAAAATTATGATTGGTTTATTAAATTAGGGTTTTTAAATTAACTTAAATATTAGATTTGTATATATATTTTCTTCTTATTGTTGTTAGCCGCCCCGAGTCTACGGACAGGGGTGGCATACAAATCTAATAAATGAATGAATGAATGAATGAATGAAGGAAGGAAGGAAGGAAGGAATGAAGGAATGAAGGAATGAAGGAATGAAGGAATGAAGGAATGAAGGAACGAACAAACAAACAAGCAAGCAAGCAAGCAAGCAAGCAAGCAAACAAACAAACAAACAAACAAACAAACAAATAAATAAATAAAATATGCAGAAGGTTTGAGACCTTTGTAAATGAAGTCAGTAAAAGCTGGGGCCACCTGTTTAGCAGTTGAGAACAGAATGAGTTTCTTCAGAGGATTCTGTGTTACTTGAGGCACCTTGCTTTGAAATTGCCATAGGGTGAGTAAGAATCCGATGCCCTCTTTCTTTTGATGCTCCAGATTCCTTCCTGTATCCTAAAAGACCACGTTAACATACAAGAAAAGTCAGGAATTACCAAGATTTTCAGAAGTGGGAACCAGGAGCAGAGAAGGTAGGTGTTCTGACCTAGGATTCCACAAACCACGAAGCAGACTCCTTGTCCTGACAAAAAACCCTCTTTTTATTAAGTTACTGTGAATTCTTCTCATTCACATCCAGCAAAGTCTTTCAAGGGTGAATTTACTGGCATAGACCTTATCTGGCTTGGAGAGGTGCTAGGCCAGTGATGGGCACTTACAGAGATTTTCAGAAGTGGGAACCAGGAGCAGAGAAGGTAGGTGTTCTGACCTAGGATTCCACAAACCACTCACACCAGAAGATTGTGAGTTCCAATCTTGCTTTAATCAGGAAAACCAGCTGGCTGATTTTGAGCCTGTCAAGTTTCAAATTTTATTGGATTTATATGCCGCCCCTCTCCGAAAACTCGGGGCGGCTAACAGCAATCATAGACAGTATACAATAATAATCCAATACTAAAAGCAAATTAAAACCCCTTAATATACAAAACCAAACACACATACAAACATACCATGCATACCATTGTAACGGCCTAGGGGGAGAAGAAATCTTAATTCCTCCATGCCTGGCGGCAGAGGTGGGTTTTAAGTAGCTTACGAAAGGCAAGGAGGGTGGGGGCAATTCTAATCTCTGTGGGGAGTTGGTTCCAGAGGGCCGGGGCCGCCACAGTGAAGGCTCTTCCCCTGGGTCCCGCCAAGCGGCATTGTTTAGTTGACGGGACCCGGAGAAAACCCACTCTGTGGGACCTAACTGGTCACTGGGATTCGTGCGGCAGAAGGCGGTCCCTGAGGTCATTCTCTCTTGGCCTAATCTACCTCACAGGTTGATGATTGTGGGAAAATAGGAGGAGAAAAGTGTTCAGGATATGATGACCAATTTTTGTAAAAATAATAAAATCAATAAGTAACTCTACAAATAATGGAGCAAATGAAAAGGAAAAAAAATATTGTAGGCAGAAAGAAGAAAAAATGATTGGGATATAACATGCAAAATGGATGTTTGTGTGTAGGTGAACATAATTCATTCATTCTCTCTCTCATTCTCTCTCTCTCTCTCTCTGAAGTAATTCCTTATGTTGCCTGCTTTTTCATATTGGAAGACTAGCTTCTCTTTGTCTATTGACAAGAGCAACCTTCCCCTACCATGTAAAAACCTCCCCCCCCTCCAGGGAAATCACTGGAAGGTGGTTACTGCTGGAAAACTAATAAAAAAAAGGTAATTTCATGGGAGCAAAACCCTAATTAATTCCACCCTCTGCGGAAAGGTTTCTGCAATTGTGGTGCATTATTAATTCTTCTTAGCTTTTCTTCTCGTGATGTGGGTTGAAAAGGTCAAAAGATTTTGCTGAAGATCAGCATATTTTTGTCAGTCTGCAGTTTGAAGACCTTTGCTTTCCTTCCTTCATACCAACAAGCCAGGTAATTAGTGGAATGAAGGCTACCCAGAAGCAGGTAATTTTTAGTGATGTTGGTTGTTGTGGTTGGCTCTGGCCCAGCTCCTGTTCCAAGGAATGTGGAGGTGGATGCAGGGGAAACATCAACATGTCATAGGCCTGTTTTATTGTCGACAGAGTCAGGTAGTGCAGTTTCCTTGGACGAAGAAGAAGGTGGGAGTGACTTGGAAGAGGGGGGCTTGGCACACAGCCCAGGAAGCCAATCTCCATTATCTTCGGTCGATTCGGATGCGGAAGTCTTGGACCCATGCAGGTGCAGAATTATGCGTAGAAGAGATCAATTGAGGACATATTACAGGAGATAAGAGAGGCCACCTGTGTTTGGCTGGGGGTCTAGTAATTAGAGCTGCTGATACAAATAGCAGCGTGTTGGTTTGGCCGTTGTGGAAGATTATCTGATCGCAGTTCTTCAGGACCGTGCCTTGTTTTTTTCCGGACTTTGTTTGTTGATTTTTCATACCTTTGAAACCAAAGCAGAGCAAAGTGTGTTTGTCTCATTTCGTTGGAAGAAGGAGGGCTGTGACGTTTCTTCACAGCTGCTAGCTAAGTACTTAAGGACTGATTAAGGGAATTGTACAGGCTACAAGGTTGTTTTGGGATGAGTGCTCTTTGGAATACAAAAAGGATGCTTTGTTTCTTTTGAATTTTGTGATAAAGAACATTGTTTTGAATTTTCAAATGTGTGTGTGTCTGAAATTTGTACCCTTGAATTTTCTGGAGACTCTTACCATAGAGCCCGGCAGAACATTGGTGAAGTCAGATTAGATCACCATATTTTTCAGAGTAAAAGACACAATCTTTTCTTCCCTAAAAGAGGCTGGTATTTGGGTGTGTCTTATACTCTGAAAGTAATGAAGTGCTAACGATCTTGCCAGCTCTTACCTTGCAGGATCTTTCATTGTTTCTCTCTGCAAAGAATGTTTTCCAAGCCCTAAGTCTTTGCAGGGTTTTTTTGCATTGCTCTAACTTGCTCCGAAGAAGTTTCTTTCCAGCCCTAACCAGGTGCTAGCAATGTTCCCAGCTCCGCCCGGCTTGCAAACTTGTTACTCTCTGCAAAGAATGTTTTCCAAGCTTTAAATCTTTTCAGGGTTTTTTCCATTGCTCTGCTTGCTCCAAATATTTCTTTCCAGGTGGTAATGATGTTCCCAGCTCTTACTGGCTTGCAAGCTCTTTCATTGTTGCTCTGTCTGAATTACGTTTTTTTTAAAGCCCTAACCAGGGGATGAAATAATGTGCTGAAGCTGACCAGACTAAGGACGCTAGCCAGGTGAATACCTGGTAAGCAGATTCTTTTCCCTATTTTCCTCCCCAAAAACTAATGTGCGTCTTATACTCAAAAAATACAGTACTTAGAAATTTGAAGACAAAACTTCTGTGGTAGGAAAGTGGCCAATCTTTACCATGGACATTTCAAGTTTTAGTTTTCAAGTTTTATTGGATTTATATGCCGCCCCGCTCCGAAAACTCGGGGCGGCTAACAACAATCATAAACAATATACAATGATAATCCAATACTAAAAGCGAATTAAAACCCCTTAATATACAAAACCAAACATACATATAAACATAACATGCATACAATTGTAACGGCCTAGGGGGAGAAGAAGTCTTAATTCCCCCATGCCTGGCGGCAGAGGTGGGTCTTAAGTAGCTTCCAAAAGGCAAGGAGGGTGGGGGCAATTCTAATCTCTGCGGGGAGTTGGTTCCAGAGGGCCGGGGCCACCCCAGAGAAGGCTCTTCCCCTGGGTCCCGCCAAACAACATTGTTTAGTTGACGGGACCCGGAGAAGGCCCACTCTGTGGGACCTAACTGGTCGCTGGGATTCATGCAGCAGAAGGTGGTCCCTGAGGTAATCTGGTCCGGTGCCATGAAGGGCTTTATAGGTCATAACCAACACTTTGAATTGTGACCGGAAACTGATCAGCAACCAATGCAGACTGCGGCATATTTAGAGGAGCCCATGATTGATCTTGCAGCTGCATTCTGCACCATCTGGAGTTTCTGCACACTTTTCAAAGGTAGCCCCATGTAGAGAGCATTACAGTAGTCGAGCCTCGAGGTGATGAGAGCATGAGTGACTGTGAGCAGTGACTCCCGGTCCAAATAGGGCCGCAACTGGTGCACCAGATGAACCTGGGCAAACGCCCCCCTCGCCACAGCTGAAAGATGTTTCTCTAATGTGAGCTGTGGATTGAGGAGGATTTCTCTTTCCAGAAGCTCCAGTTGTAACTGTGATCGTTTCCCTTATAGGTTTGCTCTCTTGAATTGGCTAAAGATGCAATAGTCTGTAAGTTATTAAAGCAGCAAATTAGAATTTATTTGCACATTACGTTTAAAGCTCTTTTCTCCCATTGTTTCCAACATCTCAAGGGGTGGCACTTTGCCAAGCTTGGCTGATGTCAGAAGCTAAACAAGATCAGTTCTGGTTACTACTTAGATTTGGGGTGGGAGAGCTATCTGAGAACTCCAGGGCTTTTAGTTAGATTGGAAAACCTTCCCAGAATAAGGCAAACGACTTCTGTGAGTCTGTTAAGAGAACAGGAACACAGACATTCATTCAGAGTTGAGTGTTACGCAAGATCATTTTTAAATTTGGGGGCCTAAAGAGGTAAAATATGAATGTCCTAAAATGGGCTTTGTAAATACAGGAAGTGGACAGAAAAATGGAAACCTTTGGCTTTTTGGCATCATAAAGTTTGAACATGTTCAAATCAATCAAAACTTGACATATTTTAATGTTTTTTTAAATTCTGTTATTTTATATGTTTTTTTTTAAACTACATTTTTTTTAACAGAAATTTAAGGAAATTGGTTATAACCTTCTAGAAATGGCAGACCTCTCAGACTTTCAAAGATTTTCAAATTGTTGGTGCTCACATGGCAGGCGGACTCTAAAGCGAATTCATAGAGCTAAAATTCCTTTGGAAACAATTCACAATTTGTATGAATCAATACCTCGGAGAATTGAGGGTGTGTTTGCCGCAAAAGATGGACCAACACCATATTAAAAGATACAGAGGGTGGACAAACAAATGGAAACACCTTGAAAAAAATCATCAAAATATATTTTAATATAGTATTGGTCCATATTTTGATGATTTTTGTATGTTGATGATTTTTTAAGGTGTTTCCATTTTTTTGTCCAACCCCTGTATGAGTTCAATCACATAGTGTAAATCTGTCTTTATTTTCTGTTTTTTAGAGAGTGGGGCAACAAAATGGACACCTTATTATAGTCTTAAACTAAGAGCCGAAAACAGCCTTCTTTATATCACTGGAAGATGAAGTCGTTCTTTGCATATGTTTGGGTTTTCCTTCGTTTTTTCACACTTCTATTCCTATTCTCTTTTTACTTATTGTTTATCTCGATGGTTAGTTTGTGTGTGTGTGTGTAATATATTCTTGCTGATAGTGAAAAGGAAGGGAGACTATTATAGATCTATTTCAGGCTTATTTGCCTTCATCAGGTAGCCATATCGTTTTACTGGGATTTGAACCTGGGGCCTCTGCCTTGTAAGGCAGTGGCCTTAGCCTTTAGGCTACAGGCTCGTGTCCTGTATCAACTTGTACCAGGGAAGGATTATGTGTGATTTTTTTTTTTGCTGAGTCACCCTGGTATATGGAAGGAGCATCACAGCTTTCTTTTTGTCTCTAGGCCCTACCAGGTGTCATATTCCAAGACAGATAAACATATTTTATAGCCGACAACTATAATCTATAATTTTTTGGTTTTGGGCGAACTGGTTGTTACAGAACTACTATTAATTTAATTTCCTTTGATTTTCTTCCGTACTTACTATTGTGTTTCCTTTTTTAAAAGTGGAAAATTAATAAAAAACATTTTAAGAGAGAAAAGACAGTAAAACCCACCTCTGTTTGGATTCCTAATTCTTTCAACACTGTCAGACTTTTTACTAAATCTGCACTTCTGTTTCTACTAGTTTTTCAGGAGCCATATTCCAAGCCAGAAAAACTTTTTTTTATAGCTGACAATTATAATCTATAAATGTAACATATTTTTGCTAATAATGATAATGAAAGGCGCAGACATTCTCATGAAATGTTTTTTTTTAATGGCAAAAATACTCTTTGGTAGATGTTTCAGATAATTTTATTATCTGGTATATTAAATTTATTATCTGAGATATATGTATGCATGTATATATGTATGTATGTATGTATGTATATGTGTGTGTCTGTCTGTCTGTCTGTCTGTCTGTCTGTCTGTCTGTCTGTCTGTCTGTCTGTCTGTCTGTCTATCTATCTATCTATCTATCTATCTATCTATCTATCTATCTATCTATCTATCTATCTATCTATCTAGTTATTGGATTTGTATGCCGCCCCTCTCCGTAGACTTGGGGCGGCTAACAACAGTAATAAAAACAGCATATAACAATCCAATATTAAAACAGTTAAAACCCTTATTATAAAACCAAACATACATATAGACATACCATGCATAAAATTGTAAAGGCCTAGGGGGAAAGGGAAATGTATGTATGTATGTACCGTGTTTCCCCGAAAGTAAGACAGTGTCTTACTTTCTTTTTATCCCCAAAAGCCCCACTATGTCTTACTTTCGGGGTATGTCTTATATTGTTAAAGGGGCACTGACAGCTAAAAAAACTATGTAAAATGTGTTTTTTTAGTGTATATGCATTTTACCTTCTGTGACGGGCGGGGGGGGGGGAGGTTTCTTTGGAGTAGGGACGTGCCCGAGTAAATTTGCAGAGGCGGCAGTGACAAGTGCAGGGGACGGCGCGGTGACGTATGGAGAGGGGGACGGTGCGGACGTGGGCAGGAGGCGGCGCTCATTTGGATCAGACGGAGGCGGCAGACGTGGTGACGTATGGAGGGGGGGACGTGGGCAGGAGGCGGCGCGCAGCTAGATGAGAGGGAGGCGGCAATACCCCCGTGTTTCCCCGAAAGTAAGACATATGTTTTACCTTCTGTGACGGGCGGGGGGGGGGGGAGGTTTCTTTGGAGTAGGGACATGCTCGAGTAAATTTGCAGAGGCGGCAGTGACAAGTGCAGGGCATGGCGCGGCGACGTATGGAGAGGGGGACGGTGCAGACGTGGGCAGGAGGCGGCGCGCAGCTAGATGAGAGGGAGGCGGCAATACCCCCCGTGTTTCCCCGAAAATAAGACATATGTCTTACTTTCTGGGTACGGCTTATATTTGCCGACCCCCCTGAAACCCCCGATACGTCTTACAATTGGGGGTGTCTTACTATCGGGGAAACAGGGTATGTATGTACGTATGTACATACGTATGTATGTATGTATGTAGGTATGTATGTATGTAAATATAATAAAATTATCTGAAACTGGAACTATCTACCAAAGAGTATTTTTGCCTTAAAAAACCACTCAATTTCATGAGAAGGTCTGTGCCTTTCTCTTTTAGATCCCATCTATACAAGATGACTAGAAACTTGAGCTGGTCTGTACGTATTGGTCAATCATAATTACCATTATATTAATAAAATAAACTTGAGTGAGTCTTAAATCCATAAATTCTCTCTTGCTTTTCTCCTCCTGCTATGTCAGAAAAAGGCTCTTCAGTAGACATTAGGTTCACTTTTCACTGATTCATTCAAACCTACATGGCTTTGGACCAGACTACATCTGGAACCGCCTGCTACCGCACAAATCCCAGCGACCGATAAGGTCCCACAGAGTTGGTCTTCTCCGGGTCCCGTCGACTAAACAATGTCGTTTGGTGGGCCCCAGGGGAAGAGCCTTCTCTGTGGCGGCCCCGGCCCTCTGGAACCAACTCCCCCCGGAGATTAGAATTGCCCCCACCCTCCCTATCTTTTGTAAACTACTCAAGACTCATTTATACCGTCAGGCATGGGGGAGTTGAGATATTCCTTCCCCCTAGGCCATTACAAGTTATGCATGGTATGTCTGTGTGTATGTTTGGTTTTATAATAAGGGGTTTTAGTTGTTTTAGTATTGGATTGTCACATGCTGTTTTTATCATTGTTGTTAGCCGCCCCGAGTCTACGGAGAGGGGCGGCATACAAATCCAATAAATTATTATTATTATTATTATAGGCATATAGTAAAAGCCATAATGGTGGCACAATCTCATGATTTCATTAAGCTAACGATGCAATTTGTGTCAGTTGAATCAGGGTGCCATGACATGAATGACACAGAGAATATATTTGGCATCATTTACATCATCTCTTGCTATGCCTATGACCTTACTTTTACCCCTGCCTCTCTCCCAGATGGCCATGTTCAAACCCAAAGCTGCGCTTCAGAATAAATCCAGTTTAATTCAGCGTGTCCGAATTAAACTGGAGTCGCTTTAAACTAAGCTAGAGTTGTTTTAAGGCCACTTGCTTGGCTTGTGGTTAGTGACAAGTTAGTTTGATGGGTGTTGGCATTCAGTTCTCTTGAAAATTGTAGTAAAGGGACCCATGATAGCATGAGCAAAGAACATATTGGATTGGAGTATTGGGGAAAATTTGGTACATTCTAGATTAGCAAAGATATACCTGTTGGAAACGGGGCCAAAAACAAGGTACCTTCTATCATACATGGTGGTCGTGTCCAGAGCTTTGACGTCACGTATATCGGCAGGTTGCTAAGGATGCCAAGGTGATCACTTCCTGGATTCCATGGAATCCAGGAAGTGATTACCTTGGCATCCTTAGCAACCTGCCGGTGACGTCAAGGCTCCGCCCCCGGCATCTCTTCGTGGGAGGGATTCCCCACCTCCTTCAAAGGGAGGTCTTCACATAAAAATAAACATTGTTATTTTTACGAAAAAGGACACCGCAGCAGCGATGCAAGGAAAGGGCGGTCTTTTAACGTAAAAATAAACATGTTTACATTCACCTTCCATGGAGGTGATCCATGGAATCCAGGAAGTGATCACCTTGGCATCCTTAGCAACCTTCCGGTGACGTCAAAGCTCTGGATGCCGAACACGACCCCGAAATTTGCCGGAACTTTGGAAAAAGTTCAGATTCGTGTTCGGCATACCGAACACTGCAAAATTTGGTACAGACCTGAATTGTGCGGGTTCAGTTCGCCCATCACTAGTCACGATACATCACACGATAGCAACACGACCATGTGAATTTGACACCCGTAGTGTAGCGTAAAGTGTAAAGTGCAGAGAAAAAATCTGTAGAATTTTGGGCAAAAACAAATTGTTCCAGTTTGCCAGAAAGGCACCAATTTCTGGATCCCAGCAATTGCTTCTCATTCTAAGGGACATGATCGAAACATTTAAATATGTTAAAGGGTTAAATAAGGTTCAGGAGGGAAGTGTTTTTTATAGGACATTGAACACAAGAACAAAAATGTTGGAAGGTCTTAAGCATAAAACTTATCAGGAAAGACTTAATGAACTCAATCTGTATAGTCTGGACGATAGAAGGGAAAGGGGGGACATGATTGAAACATTTAAGGGACATGATCGAAACATTTAAATATATTAAAGGGTTAAATAAAGTTCAGGAGGGAAGTTTTTTTAATAGGAAAGTGAACACAAGAACAAGGGGGCACAATCTGAGGTTAGTTGGCGGAAAGATCAAAGGCAACATGAAAAAATATTATTTTACTGAAAGTGTAGTTAGATGCTTGGAACAAACTTCCAGCAGACGTGGTTGGTAAATCCACAGTAACTGAATTTAAACATGCTTGGGATAAACATATAAGGTAATCCCTTGCTACTTCGCGGTTCATCTTTTGCGGATTCGCTACTTCACGGGTTTTCAAATGGGGCTTAATTCCATTAAATCTATTAAAATTTTTAAATCCATTAAAAAGTCATAAAATTCTTCTACAGTACTACTGTACTCTATTAAAGAAACTGTTAGGCTATCACATGTAGTTCCAGCTGAGAAACATTATAGAATGACTGTTTAATGCAAAGGGCGGTTTTTAAAAGTCCAAATACTCGTTAAATACTTAAAAAAAAATATTTCCTTTACTTCATGGAAATTTGTTTTTCACAGTGTTCTGTCGGGCTCTCTGGTAGAATCCTCCCAAAAATTTACAGGTACAAATTTCAGACACACACACGTTTGAAAATTCAAAACAATGGTCTTTATAATGAAAATTCACTTAAACTAAGCCCTCTTTTGGTATAGCAAAGAGCACTCGTCTCCAAACAAACTGGTAATTTGTACAAGTACCTTATCAGTTCACAGCTTGCAGCTGTGAGGCAATTCACAGTCCTTCTTTTTTCACAAAGTGAAACACACTTTGCTCTGGTTTAGTTTCAAAGTGGGGAAAAAATCAGCACACAAAACGCCAAAGTCAGTAAAGTAGTCACGAAACACAACGATCAGATAATCCTCCACAATGGCCAAACCCACAGGCTGCTCTTTATAGCAGCCTCACTAATTACCACAGCCCCACCCAACCACAGGTGGCCTCATTTTCTTTGATAATAATCTCTCAGTTGTTGTTGCCTATGCATCACTCTCCGCATGCGTGGCTGTATCATTAACTCTTGTTCTGAATCCAAGGAGGAGCTAGATAATTGATCTCCTTCTGCGCTGTCTGCCACACTCTCCTCCTCCCTGTCACTCATGTCTTCTTAGTCAGAGGAGCCTTCATCATCAGATTCCACCGGGGGCAAAACAGGCCTGCAGCATGTGGATGTCTCCCCCACATCCACAGTCCTTGGGGCAGGAGCTGGGCCAGAGCTAACCACAACACACGGGTGGTCTTGGAACGCATCCCTGCGAAAAACGAGGGATCACTGTATCCATCTTAAGATAAAATACAGGAAATAATATAAAGGCAGACTAGATGGATCATGAGGTCTTTTTTTCCGTCAATCATCTATGTTTCTATGTTTCTAAGAGTGCAGCGCACACAAGAGGCCATGGGACGTCATGTAGCTTAGTAGCTGGCTTAACCAGGCACAGGTGTCTCTGAGATATTCTGAATGATGAACACTTAAAAACTTTTCACCATGGAATACAGCAGATGTAGCACTGTAATTGAGAGGCCTTGGGGAAATCCTCTTTCCCCAAAGCTGATATCTCTAGAGGATGCTAGAGAGGGAGGGTCTGGTTTGAATGCTGGACTAGCTTGAAGAATATGGAATTGTTCCCAGCCAACTGACTTAGTAAATCTTTTCTTCAGTGGATAAGAATGAAGCAACGACCTACAAGGTCCCTTCCAACTCTGTTAATATATGTTAAAGTTGGGGTTTTTTAAACAAAAGGTTGGTCTTTTCTAAGCTCCAAGATTGCATCTTTAATTGTATAATAATAGCAATAATACAGTGTTTGTCAACCTGAGCAAGTTTAACATGGGTGGACTTTAACTCCCAGAATTCCCCGGTCAGCAATGGGAATTCTGGGAGTTGAAGTTCACCTATCTTAAACTTGCTGAGGTCGACAAACATGAGTATAATAAATATCCAGGCATGTTCAAAGTGCTTCTGGCACTTTGTATAAGTCTTCCTCATGTCTTCCAACTGAATTGTCCAGTTTATGTCAACGATACATTTCCTTCTTTACAGAATGCTGTTTCCAAATTTCCAAAACAAGCCTACAGTCCTGGGATTTCTTGCTGGTCTCCCATCCAAATACCAACCATGAGCCATGGTGGCACAGTGGTAAGACTGCAGACTACTTCTGCTGATCACTGGCTGCCAGCAGTTTGGCAGATCAAACGTCACCAGGCTCAAGGTTGACTCAGCCTTCCATCCTTCCGAGGTGGGTAACGTGAGGACCCAGATTATTGGGGCTGATATGCTGATTCTGTAACAGCTTAGAGAAGACTGTAAGGCACCGTGGGGTAGAATTTTAATCTAACTTGCTATTGTTATTGCTATTACCAGAGCAGCCATGATGGCTCAGTGGTTAGAGTGCAGTACTGCATGATACTTCTGCTGGTTGGCTGCAGTTCGACAGTTCAAATCTCACCAAGATCAAGGTGGATTTAGCCCTTCCATCCTTCTGAAGTGGGTAAAATGAGGACCCAGATTGTTGGGGGCGATACGCTGACTGTGTAAACCACTTAGAGAGAGCTGTGAAGCACCAGGAAGTGTTTTTAATAGGAAAGTGAACACAAGAACAAGGGGGCACAATCTGAGGTTAATTGGGGGAAAGATCAGAAGCAACATGAGAAAATATTATTTGACTGAAAGACTAGTAGATGCTTGGAACAAACTTCCAGCAGACGTGGTTGGTAAATCCACAGTAACTGAATTTTAAACATGCCTGGGATAAACATAGATCGCATCCTAAGATAAAATACAGGAAATAGTATAAGGGCAGACTAGATGGACCATGAGGTCTTTTTCTGCTGTCAATCTTCTATATTTCTATGTTTCTAAGTGGTACATAAGGCTAAATGCTATTGCTATTGCTATGTTTGATCCTGCTTAGTTTTTTTTAAAGGAGCCAAGGTTGCCAATTATCCCTCATTTATTTAACTGTCCAACATCTTATTCATTGATATAATCATGGAACTTTATAGACTACTACAGAAGTCGTTTGTTGCTTGTGTCACTTATGAATATTAAGTAGACATCATAAGAATCCCATTAGTGTTCAGCATTAACATTACTTATTTATCATCAGCGCGCACACACCAAAAAAGTTATTTATTCCTGCCAGCTCAGCGGCTGCTGCTACAACTTGGAAGAATCCTGAGTAAATCAGCTGGCTTATGCTGCAGAGCCTGTCCACCACTAATGAACTCCACCAGGAATTTGTTTAACTTAAAAGAATTATATAGAATTTTATTCTCCATTGTCTCTGTGATTTATATCCCATTTATCGATGTAAAGGATGAGAAATGTGGACTAGCCGCTACATTCATGTAATGGGCTGTCTTGTTAAATCAGTCTCCTTGCTTGCCGTTTAACCAGAGTCATTCCTAAGAGGATGGGGAGAGAATTATAGTATTAGTCAAGGAAGGATGATGGGGAGCGGGAGGACAGTAAGAGGAAAAGGAGGCATTTATTTCATGCATTTGTAACCATGTGGTTGTAACGTATGAAGAGGGGTTGCAGGAACTGGGTACGTCTAGTTTAATGAAAAGAAGGACCAGGGGAGACATGATAGTAGTGTTTCAATATCTCAGGGGTTGCAAAAAGAAGAAGGAGTCTGCCCATGGGTGGGTAGCAGGCAGGACGGGGTGGAACGCAGTTCCACCGGCGGGAATGAAGATACGTGCACTGCTGCAGCTGATTGGCGGCTGTCACTTCCTGGGTTACTGGTCTCGGTTCTTCTCTCCTTTTTTTCCCTGCTGCAGCATTTGTGCTCCTTGCTTTTTTCCTCTTTCCTCCTTCCTGGCCTTGGATGAGCTTCCCTCTCTCCTGTCTTGCTCCCCTCCAGCATCACGTGGTCACCTCCCACCTGAGGTGCAAGCAGAAGGTGTGGGTGGAAGCGGTGTTGGCAGCATTTGTGCTTCTGGCAACACCCATTCACCTGAAGATACGTGCACAGCTCCAGCTGATCGGCGGCTGTCACTTCCTGGGTTACTGGCCTTGGTTCTTCTCTCCTTTCCCCCCCTTCTGCTGCATCTGCGCTCATTGCTTTTTTCCTCTTTCCTCCTTCCTGGCCTTGGATGAGCTTCCCTCTCTCCTGCTTGGCTCCCCTCCAGCCTCACGTGGTCACCTCCCACCTGAGGTGCAAGCAGAAGGTGTGGGTGGAAGCGGAGTTAGCAGCATTTATGCTTCTGGCAACACCCAGCTTGAGGCGGGGGGCAGCCCAGGAAGGAGAGCACGGGAAATGCGAAGCAAATAGTCACCCCAGTAAGCGACACTGCTAAGGTTGTAAGTCGAGGATTTAACACTTCATTTGAACAATGATGATTGTTCAAGCCACTCCCACCTGGTCACATGGCTGGCAAGCCCTCCTACCCAGTCACATGACCATCAAGCCACAAAATAAGCCACACCCACAGTGTGGCAGTAAAAATTTGGGCTGCCTGTTACTGAATCAACCTATTCTCCAAAACACCTGAGGGTAGAACAAGAAGCAACGGGTGGAAACTAATCAAGGAGAGAAGCAACCTAGAACTAAGGAGAAATTTCCTGAAAGTTAGAACAAGTAATCAGTGGAACTGTCCAGATATACTGAGATACGCAGCAAGGCACCTGTTAGTGGTAGACAAGACGTTCCCCAAATCTTAATAAAACTTAACCTGTAAAGCAGTGTTTCCCAACCTTGGCAACTTGAAGATATTTGGACTTTATTTATTTTTTATTTATTTATTTATTTTGTCCAATACACAATGAGGGTTTTAGTGGGTATATATCTATATACACATAGTAAAATACATGATGAAGGTTATAGAGGAGATACTCATAGTAAAATATATCTAAGAAATAATAGAAAAGAAGATATAGTAATAGAACATATCAATGAAAGAATAGAAGAAGAGATATAGGAATAGAAGAAAGGTATAGGAGATATAGGAGAGCAATAGGACAGGGGACGGAAGGCACTCTAGTGCACTTGTACTCGCCCCTTACTGACCTCTTAGGAATCTGGATAGGTCAACTGTAGATAATCTAAGGATAAAGTGTTGGGGGTTTGGGGATGACACTATGGAGTCCGGCAATGAGTTCCACGCTTCGACAACTCGGTTACTGAAGTCATATTTTTTACAGTCAAGTTTGGAGTGGTTAATATTAAGTTTAAATCTGTGGTGTGTTCTTGTGTTGTTGTGTTTGAAGCTGAAGTAGTTGCCGACAGGCAGGATGTTGCAGCATATGATCTTGTGGGCAATACTTAGATCTTGTTTAAGGCGTCTTAGTTCTAAACTTTCTAGGCCCAGGATTGAAAGTCTAGTCTCATAGGGTGTTCTGTTTCGAGTGGAGGAGTGAAGGGCTCTTCTGGTGAAGTATCTTTGGACATTTTCAAGGGTGTTAATGTCTGAGATGCGATATGGGTTCCAAACAGATGAGCTGTATTCGAGGATGGGTCTGGCAAATGTTTTGTAAGCTTCGGTAAGTAGTGTGAGATTGCCAGAGCAAAAGCTACGTAGGATCTTGAAGCCTTCTTGGCTATATTGTTGCAGTGGGCTTTGGCACTTAAATCTTTTGTTATTAGTATACCAAGGTCTTTAACCGAGTGGGGATTATCTGTGATAATTTCATTATTCAGTTCGTATTTGGAGTTCAGATTCTTCTTCCCAATGTGTAGGACAGAGCATTTGCTAGTTGAGATTTGGAGTTGCCATGTGTTAGACCACTCAGGATGCTGGCTGGGGAATTCTGGGAGTTGAAGTCCAGATATCTTCATGTTGCCAAAGTTGGGAAACACTGCTGTAAAGCAAAGGGAGCTTTGAGAAATAACCTTCATCATCGGAGAATGATGAAATGGCACAATCAATTTCGGCAGCACATCTGAAGACTGTGGAGCAATTCCTCAGCATGATGGTGGTTTAACTCATGTGTTTCCAAAGATGTAGGTTTCACCCAGAGCCAAACAGTTTCCAGTTCAAATCTAACTTCTCCCTGCGCAAACACACACACACACACACACACACGCCATTCATGAATTTAATCCTCGGTCCGGGAATGTTTTGCTGATGAGCGTGAACAGCTGGCTTCCATTGCAGATTTTGCTGACAGCGTTCAGTTGTCCTTCTTTCAGACAAGGGGCCTGCGTTGCTTTGTCTGCTACTGTCTGATATCTCAACTGACACTCTTCCCAATCCTCAGCTGTTCTCCCATTTCACGCCGCGGATTGCAGCTCGCATTAGATTTAAACTCCTCTTAATAGACATGAAATGGAATAAAAATGTCAGTGGGGCTGATCTGTTACCACAGCAACTGATAAAAAACGAGAAAAATTAGTTCCTAACCCTGCCAAGAACTTGGATGGAATAGTTTTCTGGGGGGCGTTTATTATAATTATTAAATCGTGCACTTAAATGTACAGTGGTACCTCTACCTAAGAATGCCTCTACGTATGAACTTTTCTAGATGAGAACCGGGTGTTCAAGATTTTTTTTGCCTCTTCTCAAGAACCATTTTTTACTTACAATCCTGAGCCTCCGAAACGGTAATCGGAAAAGGCAGGAAGAAGCCTCCGTGGGGCCTCTCTAGGAATCTCCTGGGAGGAAAAAGGGCCGGAAAAGGCAGGGAGAAGCCTTTGTGGAGCCTCTCTAGGAATCTCCTGGGAGGAAACAGGGCCTCTACCCTCCCTGTGGTTTCCGCAATCTCACACATTATTTGCTTTTACATTGATTTCTATAGAACCATTTTCCACTTACAAACTGGAGCTTCCGAAACTGTAACCGGAAAAGGCAGGGAGAAGCCTCCGTGGGACCTCTCTAGGAATCACCTGTGAGGAAACAGGGCCGGAAATGGTGAGAAGCCTCCGTGGGGCCTCTTTGGCTAGCTGATGAGGCCACAACAAGACCTAAGTAGATCTATACTAGTCTCCCTTCATTTTCAAATTCAGCAAAAATATGTTACACACATATTTGTGTATGTGTGTGTTTGTAGGTCTTGGAATATTCGGGTTTCTTCCTGTGCAAGGACCGAAGGGAAAGGGGGGACATGATTGAAACATTTAAATATGTTAAAGGGTTAAATAAAGTTCAGGAGGAAACACAAGAACAAGGGGGCACAATCTGAGGTTAGTTGGGGGAAAGATCAGAAGCAACGTGAGAAAATATTATTTTACTGAAAGAGTAGTAGATGCTTGGAACAAACTTCCAGCAGACGTGGTTGGTAAATCCACAGTAACTGAATTTAAACATGCCTGGGATAACCAACTATCCATCCTAAGATAAAACAAGGGCAGATTAGATGGACCATGAGTTTTTTCCCCCCTGCCGTCAATCTTCTATGTTTCTGTGTTTGTCTTTTTAAAATGTATCTAATCAAATAAAAAAATATTTTTTAAAAAAGAATAAGAGACTGAACATAGCATTCTACTTCAAGGGATGAGGGATGTAAGGGGTGGAAAAAGGAAAAAATAAATAAAATAAAAATGACAGCGTTCTCTCTTTTTTTGACCCCCTCCCTTTCGATTTCATGCTTGCTTCTTTCCTGAGGACAAATTCACTTTTGGTGTTGCAGTGAGAGCATCCATGAAATCACCAGGCGTCAGGCTTGATTTGAAAGACACTTTATCTTTTAACAGGATCCCACAGTGCAGGGTTTATCTGCAGGATTTTTACATATGTTCCCATGTCACCGTAAGATCACTGGAACAGTCATCCGGTAATTACCCAAGTTCCTAAGCACGTGGGGAGGAGCATCCTATGAAGGATGTTAGCTTCTTGGATGACAAGCGAAAGGTCTACGAAGAAAGAAAACAGAAAGTCACTTGACTTTGGGCTCAATTGTGGTCGTAATTCAAGGACTGCCTGCATTTTTTTTCCTTTTTGAAGAGATCAACGATAATTGCTGTATTTGGCTAATCTATTATTATTATTATTATTATTATTATTATTATTATTATTATTATTATTATTATTATTATTATTATTTAGATTTGTATGCCGCCCCTCTCCGCGAACTCGGGGCGGCTCACAACAAAAATATAAACAATCGTACAAATCCAAATAGATTCAATAAATTTAAGTATTTAAAATAGTTTTAAAAAGAACCCCACTATATTAACAAGCACACACACAAACATACCATACATAAATTGTACGTGGCCGGGGGAGGTGTTTCACTTCCCCCATGCCTGACGACAAAGGTGGGTTTTAAGAACTTTACGGAAGGCAGGGAGAGTAGGGGCAGTTCTAATCTCCGGGGGGAGTTGGTTCCAGAGGGCCGGGGCCGCCACAGAGAAGGCTCTTCCCCTGGGGCCCGCCCACCGACATTGTTTAGTTGACGGGACCCGGAGAAGGCCCACTCTGTGGGACCTAATCGGTTGCTGGGATTCGTGCGGCAGAAGGCGGTCTCGGTGATATTCTGGTCCGATGCCATGAAGGGCTTTAAAGGTCATAACCAACACTTTGAATTGTGACCGGAAATTGATCGGCAGCCAATGCAGACTGCGGAGTGATGGTGAAACATGGGCATACCTAGGTAATGCTATGCTTTGTTGAATAGCAATAGCATTTAGAATAAATGCACTGGCCTAATTTATGTATAATGTTAGCCTATAATTCATTCATTCATTCATTCATTCATTCATTCATTCGTTCGTTCGTTCGTTCGTTCGTTCGTTCGTTCGTTCGTTCGTTCATTTTTGTTTGATTTTTTATGCCACCCTTCTCCTTAGACTCAGGGCAGCTTATAACATGTTAGCAATAGCACTTTTTAACAGAGCCAGCATATTGCCCCCACAATCCGGGTCCTCATTTTACCCACCTCGGAAGGATGGATGGCTGAGTCAACCTTGAGCCTGTGATGAGATTTGAACCATTGACCTACAGATCTAGCAGTCAGCTTTAGTGGCCTGCAGTACTGCACTCTCCCTGTTGCGCCACCTCGGCTCTGGGTGTGAAGCTGGTGAAAGGGATACATTTTAATTTTTTAGTTTCCTTCTTAGCTATTTTGTTATCTCTTTTATATTGTATGCAAATGTGATTTATTCTTATGCATCGATCAAACAAAAAACAACACGCACTCTCATTCCACCCCCCCAAAAAAAATCTCTCTTGCAAACCATGTGTTTAGAACAATAACAAACAATGCTCCAAAATTCAAATCCTTTATTTTAATGTGTTATATGTCACTAGAAGTTAACATCAAATTCATGCTAATAAAGATAGATTTGAACTTTGGGACAGTCAAGGTTGTCTTTCAGGCTCTGAATTACCCCGAGGGTGCAAAATGAGTGACGAACTTTGAACACAATTCTTCCTTTGTAAATTGAACAAACTTTAAGAGAGAGAAGAAAAATCCCTTGATGAAGACTGTGCATTGAGCTGAATCAGCACATGATCTTGCTCAAGGCAAAAGAGAGAGAGAGATAAGCCAAAAGTGAATTGCAAACATTTTGGTTGCTGCCTCTTATCTGGTTTTTTATACAGATGTAAAATCCCTTTCATAGAAACATAGAAGACTGGCGGCAGAAAGAGACCTCATGGTCCATCTAGTCTGCCCTTATACTAAATCCTGTATTTTATCTTAGGATGGATATATGTTTATCCCAGGCATGTTTAAATTCAGTTACTGTGGATTTACCAACCACGTCTGCTGGAAGTTTGTTCCAAGGATCTACTACTCTTTCAGTAAAATAATATTTTTTCATGTTGTTTTTGATCTTTCCCCCAACTAACTTCAGATTGTGTCCCCTTGTTCTTGTGCTCACTTTCCTATTAAAAACACTTCCCTCCTGAACCTTATTTAACCCTTTAACATATTTAAATGTTTCGATCATGTCCCTTCTTTTCCTTCTGTCCTCCAGACTATACAGATTGAGTTCATTAAGTCTTTCCTGATACGTTTTATGCTTAAGACCTTCCACCATTCTTGTAGCCCATCTTTCAACCCGTTCAATTTTGTCAATATCTTTTTGTAGGTGAGGTCTCCAGAACTGAACACAGTATTTCAAATGTAGTTCTCACCAACGCTCTATATATTTCAACATATAACAATCTCCCTCTTCCTGCTTGTTATACCTCTAGCTATGCAGCCAAGCATCCTACTTGCCTTTCCTAATGTCCGACCACACTGCTCACCTATTTTGAGACTGTCAGAAATCACTACCCCTAAATCCTTCTCTTCTGAAGTTTTTGCTAACACAGAACTGCCAATACAATACTCAGATTGACGATTCCTTTTCCCCAAGTGCATTATTTTACATTTGGAAACATTAAACTGCAGTTTCCATTGCTTTGACCATTTATCTAGCAAAGCTAAATCATTTACCATATTACAGACGCCTCCAGGAATATCAACCCTATTGCACACTTTAGAGTCATCGGCAAATAGGCAAACCTTCCCTACCAAACCTTCCCCTATGTCACTCACAAACATATTGAAAAGAATAGGACCCAGAACAGACCCTTGTGGCACACCGCTTGTAACCTGTCTCTTTCATATCCTTATGGGTGGTCTGTGTCTTCCCTAGCCATGGTGATACAATGGTCAGAATGCAGTTCTTATGTATTGAATATACTGTATACAGTGATCCCTCGAGTTTCGCGATCTCGATCTTCGCGAAACGCTATATCGCGATTTTTCCCACCCGATGACGTCACTCTCTTCCTTCCTTTCTCATCTTTCTTTCTCTCTCTCTTTCTCTATCTTGCTTCTTACTCTCTCACACGCTCTTCCTCCCTCTCTCATCTCTTTCTTTCCTTCTCTCTCTTTCTCTATCTCTCCCCCTCTTGCTGGCGGGCAGGCGAGCGGGGGCATCAGCGAGGAGCCGGGGTTTCCCCTTTGCGTGGGCGGCGGGGAAACCCCGATCTTCGTCTGCTCGCTGCTGCTGCAGCAGCAGCGAGTAGACGAAGATCGGGGTTTCCTCGCCCCCCACGCAAAGGGGAAAGCCCGATTCGGCTCCTCGCTGCTGCCGCGGCCGCCCAGCATCTGATCTGCTCGGCGGCAGCAGTGAGGAGCCGAATCGGGGTTTCCCCGCCGCCCACGCAAAGGGGAAAGCCCGATTAGGCTCCTCGCTGCTGCCGCGGCCGCCCAGCATCTGATCTGCTCGGTGGCAGCAGCGAGGAGCCGAATCGGGGTTTCCCCGCCGCCCACGCAAAGGGGAAAGCCCGATTCGGCTCCTCGCTGCTGCCGCCGAGCAGATCAGCTGCTGGGCGGCCGCGGCAGCAGCGAGCAGACGGAGATCCGGGTTTCCCCGCCGCCCACGCAAACTCCACCATCTGCGCATGCGCGGCCATGGAAAAAGGGCGCACATGCACAGATGGTGTTTTTACTTCCGCAACCCTACATCGCGAAAAATCGATTATCGCGAGGGGTCTTGGAACAGAACCCTCGCGATAATCGAGGGATCACTGTATATATTTGTGTTAAGCCCTGCTAAAGTGAAACTAACCTTTAGATGACAATAACTGTTAACTCCAACTCTTTGGTGCTAAAATGAAACTTACCTTTACATGACCCTAACTGGTTTTTTTTTAAAGTAATTCTTATTGAAATATAAACATTAAAAAGAAAACAATACACAAATATATAAACAAATATGACATAGAAACAAAAATTAACACAAATACATAACAAACAAAAAAGGAAAAATGTATATTAAAATTGAAATATTTCAGTCCATTAAACACATTTACCCTAAAAGAAAATAATTTTCTTACAGCAATTACAGTCGGTATAGAAAATTTGTTCTGGTTATTAATTTTATGTACACATTTATTCTGCTTTTAACTGCCTTATTTTAATCAGCATTACAATATTTCAATCAATTCAACTCATTTATTTCAATATATACTTTCAACAAGTTATCATTTTAGTAATATTGCTTTTCTTACCCCACCTCTGGACTTCCATGTTTTTGTGATGCTGCAATTTGGCTGAGGCTCCCCTCACTGGGAAACCCCACCAGCGAAGCATCCGTTTTTGCACTGCTAGGATTCCCCTGCTGGGATTTCCCTGCAGCATCACAAAAACACGGAAGTCCGGAGGTGGGGTTTCCCATGGAGGGGAGCCTCAGGGGAATCCCAGCAGTGCAAAAACGGGCGCTTCGACTGGCAAAAGGGGTGAGTTTTGGGCTTGCACGCATTAATCGCTTTTCCATTGATTCCTATGGGAAACATTGTTTCATCTTACAAACTTTTCACCTTACAAACCTCATCCCGGAACCAATTAAGTTCGTAAGACGAGGTATCACTGTACTATCTTGACTTTTTCTTACATCCTGGGAGATATTTTCCCTTCCTCTCTATATGTAGTGCAATACAATCTCAACAATTTACAACATAGGTCCTCCTTTTCAACCTCTGTTATGGGTACTCCAACACTGGAAGTTTTTAAAGACAAAATTTGACAACAATTTGTCTGAAATGGTATGGGTATAGGGTTTCTTGCCTGAGCAGGGTGTTGGACTAGAGGACCTCCAAGTTCCCTTCCAACTCTGTAATTCTGTTATTTTCTCCAATGAAGAAGGGCTTGTTGTCATTTGTAAACCCAGACTAAAAGACGTAAACTATGTCAAATGTTTGTCCTTCCTTCCTTCCTTCCTTCTTTTCTTCTTTCCTTCCTTCCTCTCTCCTTCTTTTCTTCTTTTCCTTCCTTCCTTCCTTCATCCCTCTCTTCCTCTCTTCCTTCCTTTCTCTCCCTCCCTCCTTCCTTCCTTCCTTCCTTTTCTTCTTTCCTTCCTTCCTTCCTTCCTCCCTCTCTTCCTCTCTTCCTCTCCTTCTTTCCTTCCTTCCTCTCTTTCCTTCTTTTCTTCTTTCCTTCCTCTCTCCTCCTTTTCTCTTTTCCTTCTTTCCTTCCTCTCCTTGCTTCCTTCCTTCCTTCCTTCTTTCTTCTCCTTCCTTCCTCCCTCCCTTCCTCCCACCTTCTCCATCCTCCCTTCCCTCCCACCCATCCTTCTCCCCTGACCGTCATCTTCTTTCATCTCCCCAGAACAAACCTCTGTTGAGTTTAACCCTCAAGAACTTATTTTCCCCAATCTTCCACACCAAAGGATTTGTGTCACTGAGTGGGTCACTGAGTTCAGTGGATCCTACACTGATCGCATTTCCATGTTCTAACAACATGGAACATGTTTCTTTCTTTCTAAGCACACAACTGGGATGACACAATCCCATTACCTATAAGAAGACTGGTGCCATTCAAGGACACCAAGCCAATGTTGTATTGATAGGAAAATAACCTTTTTTTAAAAAAAAAACACCAAACCCTTCTTTATTACTAAGGATTTATTTTAATGCCATTTTAATGCAATGCAATGCAATGCTTCTCTCATGCTTTTATGGCTTTCAGTTTATTCTGTTTGGTTTATGTATTTGGATTTGGATTGTTTCATTATTTTGTTTTTGCACATTGTCATGGGAATATAACTGAAGGACACATACTGATACATCGCATTGTGGAGTAAACCCATAGTTGAGCTACAGCCTTTCCTTGAAAAAATTTAGTAACACCAAGGGAGAAATTCAATTTGAACCAGGGACTTTTTTCATTTACAGTCAAATATTTTACAATGGAGCAATGTCACCCCCTCTATGATCCCTGGGCTCTCTTAAAGTATCTCCACTTAAAATGATCCTGTATTATGATAGTAATCCAGAAAACTGCCATGCTATAGACCGAGAATTCTGTACAAGAAAGTTCCTCTACAATGCAGGCAGCCTGCACAGTGATGGGTTGCTACCGGTTTGGGTGAACTGGTAGTGGCGGTGGCAGGAGGTTCCACCCACCCACCCAGACATCATCAAAAATGCTCTGTGCATGCACAGAATTGTTGTGCATGCATCCACATGCTCCCATTCCAAAACTGGTAGAAAAGATAAAAGAAACCCACTACTAACCTGCAGACATGATGACAGAACACTGACATTAATTGCTCTTATGAGACAGGATGTGAGAATCCCAGCGACCGGTTAGGTCCCACAGTGTTCGCCTTCTCTGGGTCCCATCAACTAAACAATGTCGTCTGGCGGGACCTGTTCTGTCTGGGTTTTCCCAGACCTCCACACCCACTGAAAAACAGCCAGACACTCTGGTAAAATCCAAAAGTAATTTATAGCAGGAAAAAATAAGCACACAGGAAAACCTGTCTTCACAGCAGACAGGTTACAATACTTTACAACAGGGTCCTGATGTCCAGTCAATTCCAAAAGCTTCTTGCTGGCACCCCCCCCCAAGGTTTCAAGAGTCCAAGGCACAAACCAGGATTGTAGCCACCAAAGTTCACAAACAGGTCTCACGAATGTCCAAGATAAAACTCCACAAGCCAGGAAGGGTGGGGCCGCCTTTTATCCTTTCCCAAGCACCACACCCAAACCCAGCTGCGACCCCTAATGCTGGAAATATCTGGCCAATTGCGTTCTTCTCTCGTTAGCTCTCCTCTGTCGCATATCTATGAAGTCACTAGCATCTTCCCCCAGGGAATCCAGGCTGCTTGCTGGGGAGAGCTCCCCCTGGTGGAACTCTGGCTGTCCTTCATCTTCAGCCTGGGATTCAGCTTCTTCATCAGTCTGCCCCTCCTGGTCCTCAGCCTCTGAGCCGTACACCGACAGCAAATCAGCCATTCCCGGAGGGGTCCCAGGCTGAACCACAACAGGACCTAGGGAAAGAGCCTTCTCTGTGGCAGCCCCGACCCTCTGGAACCAACTCCCCCCAGGGATCAGGACTGCCCCCACCCTCCTTGCCTTTCATAAACTCCTTAAAACCCACCTCTGCCGTCAGGCATGGGGGAACTGAAACACCCCCCCTTGCCTATGTAGCTGTATGTATGATATGTATGCTTTGTGTGTATGCTTTTTTATATACAGTGGAACCCCGACATAAGAGCTGCTCTACTTAAGAGCAACTCGAGATAAGAGCTGGGAGGGGAGAGATATTTTTGTTCTACTTACAAGCCCAAATTCGAGATACAAGCGCCAAGGAGCTGTCTCCTGAAGCCAAACGCTAACTTCCGCGTTCGGCTTCAGGAGACAGCTGCGAAGCGGCGCGCGTGTTTTAAAAGGTTGCAGCCGGCCTGGGGGGCTCGGGGGGGTGCTTGCAGCTTTCTTTCTTGCTCTTTTACTTTCTCTCTTTTACCTTCCCTTCCTCTATTTCTTCTTTTCTTTCTCCTTCCCACCTTCTTCCCTCCCTCCCTCCCTTCACTCATTCCTCTCTTACTCTCCCCTTTCATAAGTTTCCTTGCTTCCTTCCCACCCTCCGTCCATTCATTCACCCATTCCTCTCTTGATCGCTTAAAGCCGGTCCCTGGTGCAAAAAGGGTTGGGGACCTCTGTCCTACAGGATTGGGTGGCAGAGAAGTTGAACATATGTAAATTTAAAAGTTTAAGAAAGTTTACAAGTTAAGTGAAAGAAACTTCATTATTCATTTATATGTACATGTACATTTCTTCATTAAAAACATGTCTTTCTGCATAATTTAGACTAACTTTGTGAGTTTTTTGAGGGCTGGAACCAATTAAAATTATTTACATTAATTCCTATGGGGAAAAGTCGTTCGAGATAAGAGCTGCTCGACTTAAGAGCCCAGGTCCGGAACGAATTAAACTCGTATCTCGAGGTACCACTGTACTGAGGTTTTTAGGTTTTTTAATGTAAAATTGTTATTTTAAACTTTAATATTAGATTTGTTACTGTATATTGTTTTTATCATTGCTGTGAGCCCCCCCCCGAGTCTGCGGAGAGGGGCGGCATACAAATCTAATAAATAATGATGATGATGATGATGATAGTAATAATAATAATAATAATAATAATAATAATAATAATAATAATAACAACAACAACCTGGCCTGGGCTACAAGAATCTGGAAAATTAAATGATAGCAAAGAGATGAAGAAAATTCTATTTTGCTTTCCTCTAGTATAGGGGTAGGCAAAGTTGGCTCTTCTATGACTTGTGGACTTCAACTCCCAAAATTCTTGAGCCAATCATGCTAGCTCAGGAACTCTGGGAGTTGAAGTCTACATATCATAGAAGAGTCAACTTTGCATACCCCTGCTCTAGTACAGTGGTTCTCAACCTAGGGGTCGGGACCCCTTTGGAGGTTGAATGACAGTTTGACAGGGATCGCCTAAGACCATATGGAAAAGACAAATTTCCCATGGTGTTACAAACGAAAGCTTCTATTCCGGCACCTTGGAACATATTTTTACAATCCGACCAATCAGGTGTTTACAGTGGGGATGGCCCTCTGACCTTCCTGCCAATCAGTTTAAAACTCTGTTGGGAGAATTGGCGCTAGACTTATGGATGGAGGTCACCACAACATGAGGAACTGTATTAAGGGGTTGCAGCATTAGAAAGGTTGAGAACCACCACTCTAGTATATACCCTATTTTTGCAGCTTAGATTTGATAGTGTTTGATGTTTTGTTGTCACTAGTATGTTGGCATCCTGGTTGATTCTAGTAAGAAGAGTATCTACAGCATTGCAAGATAATGAATCATAGAGTAATCAAGTCATCTCGGTTGACACAAGACACATAATAATCATAGTCATAAAAGTTGTGGTGGCAATACTGCGGGTTAATTCTACCAACGGCCAGCAATTCGATCCTGATTGTTGCAGGCAATATGCTGATTTTGTAAACTGCTTAGAGAGGACTGTAAATCATTACAAAGTGGTGTATAAATCTAAGTTCAATTGCTATCAGGCCAATGAAACATCAAGTATATATATATACATGTGACACATACAGATAGAATTGTCGGCTATCAATAAAATTAACTGCCTTGGAAATGGCCCTGGGTTGGGCCGAGAGGCAAAACAGGAGCTGTGATGTTCCTTCAATATACCAGGGTGATTCGACACAAAATGTAACCCTTCCCTGGTACAGAGCTGAAGGGATTGGATACTGTAGCCTAGAGGATAATTCTCTGCCTTACAAGGCAAAGGTTGCAGGTTCAAGTCCCAGTGGGTATGGCTAGCTGATGAGGCCAAAATAAGGCCGAAATAGATCTATCCTAGTCTCCCTTAATTTTCAAATTCAGCTTAAACATGTGACATATATATATATATATATATATATATATATATATATATATATATATATATATATTTATTAAATTTGTATGCTGCCCCTCTCCTTAGACTCGGGGCGGCTCACAACAGTAATAGAAAAACAATGTACAATACAAATCTAATAATTAAAACTAAAAACCCATAATTTAAAAAACATGTACACAACATACCATACATAAACAATATAGGCCTGGGGAAGTTATCTCAGTTCCCCCATGCCTGATGGCAGAGGTGGGTTTTAAGGAGTTTACGAAAGGCAAGGAGGGTGGGGGCAATTCTAATCTCAGTGGGGAGCTGGTTCCAGAGGGACGGGGCCACCAGAGAGAAGCCTCTTCCCCTGGGACTGACCAAACGACATTGTTTAGTCGATGGGACCCGGAGAAGACCAACTCTGTGGGACCTAATCGGTCGCTGGGATTCGTGCGGCAGAAGACGGTCCCGGAGATATTCTGGTCCGATGCCATGAAGGACTTTATAGGTCATAACCAACACTTTGAATTGTGACCGGAAATTGATCGGCAACCAATGCAGACTGCGGAGTGTTGGTGTAACATGGGCATGCCTAGGGAAGCCCATGATTGCTCTCATAGCTGCATTCTGCACGATCTGAAGTTTCTGAACACTTTTCAAAGGTAGCCCCATGTAGAGAGTGTTACAGTAGTCGAATCTTGAGCTAAGGGAAGTTTAATATTGATTAGATTTTATTTCATTATATATTTTATTTATTTATTTATTTCTCATACAAATATAGTATTGTATTGTACTATGTTTAACATAATATAAGTATAAAGTAGAGGTAGAAAAGATAAAAAAAGACATTAGGACAGGAACAGTAGGCACGAAGGTGCACTTATGCACGCCCCTTACAGACCTCTTAGAAAAGGGGAGAGGTCTTTTGTAGATAATGTAAGGTTGAAGATTTTGGGATTGGGGGAAGAAACAACAGAGTCCACAAGAAACAACAAGAAGAGTCCGGTAGTGAATTCCAGGCGTCTTGTTTTGTGTCTTGTACCCCAGAGCAATGTTTCCCAACCTTGGCAACTTGAAGATAGCTGGACTTCAACTCCCAGAAGTCCCCAGCCAGCATTTGCTGTCTGAGGAATTCTGGGAGTTGAAGTCCAAATATCTTCAAGTTGCCAAGGTTGGGAAACGCTGCTCTAGAGGCTGCGTAAACCCAGCTTGTGTAGCTAGCTTGTGTTTCAATATTGGATGAGTGTTCACCATCCAAATTCAGTGTGGAAAGTCAAAAGATGCTTTCATCCACTCTGCAGGCATTGTCTCAGGGGAAACGCCCAAAGTACGCTGCTACCCACTTTAAACAGCCATTTTCCAGCTTGATTTGAGGGGGGTGGCATGTTTAAAGTCGGAGGGCTTAAGGGTGAAAATGGGAATGGCTTATTTCCCAGTGCCACCATTTTACTCTCATCCCGATCGGAGACGGGAAGGAAATGAAACTCCTGCTGTGAAAAATTGCTCCAAATTTCAGCAATGTAATATTGCAATGCTTGAGATGGGGGGGTGGGGGGGTGGGAGTGGAATGCCAAACAGACGACTGGGGGTGCATAGCATACAGTTTGCAGCTACCGAGCTCCGTTGTGTGCCCTAGCAGATTTGCAAAAGACCCCCACAGCTGTCGTTGCCTGAAAGTCATTTCCTATATAAACCTAAATAATACACAACACCAATTAATATTAATGAGAGCTTCAGTCACCCCATGCTGAGAAGTGAAATATATAGCACAGGATCCGCGAGTCCGTGGAGGAAAATACATTGAGGCAAAGCTGAATGTACAGAAGATTACAGAATCTTCTGAGTACAGAAGGGTGGGTGTTTGTCCGCTCTGCAAACAAACGGAGAAAGTAGCGTAAAACTCTGGCGTGGTCAGGGAGCATAAGGTTTAGCTTTGGAAGATGAAGCAGTCTTTTGATCTGACAAGGGATGCAAAATACAGTTTACTCTTACGCTACCTGGCCTCAGAATATATATTTATACCGTTTTCCTTTCTCTGGGCGCTTGGAGAAGGAATAAACGACTGTGCCACACAGTGTTCCCTCTAATTTTTTTGGGGGGTGGGCGGAAAAGTATAGTGTCTGAGCGGCAGTCCCTTCGGGACTGGGCGGCACAGAAATAATAAACAAACAAACAAACAAACAAACAAACAAACAAACAAACAAACAAACCCACCCTGTTTTGCCTCAGAGAATTTCAAAATAAAATACTGTACTGTGTGTCTATAACAGTGAGCTCATAATAGGGCAACTCCATCAATATCAAAATGCCACTTAAATAGTTGAGCTAGTTTCAAACTAGATTTTGATTTTCTTTCTCTCTTCCTTACTCCCATTCTTTTTCTTTCTCTTTTCCTTCCTCTCTTTTTTCTATCCGTTTCTCTCTCTTCCTCTCTTTCTCTCTCTCTCCTTCCCTCTCACTCTTTCCCTCTCGGCTTCTGGGCGGTTTGGAAAACTCTGAGTTGATGATGATTTTTAAGTGAGCGATTGCTCACTGCTCAGCTTAGAGGGAACTATGGCCACAGTAATTGAGGAAAAGGGCACGCTTGCGGCCGCTGTCTGCGTCTTTCATGCCGGCCGCTTCCAAAAATATTTCAAACTTCGCCATGTATGCTGTCCAGGTCATTCTTTCTGGGTCAAAGAATTCAGGTGGCTGGACTACCAATGGAGTAACCATGATAGCACACGGAAGGTCGATTTCCTCGTCGCCAATGTAATAACTCTAAAAGCAAGGTTGAATCAAGCAAGGTTTATTTCGCTAACAGGACAAGGAAGTCAATTCAGTCAAGAAGCAATGGAGTATTGAGAGCTCTATACAATGACAGTTCTCCTATTTATACAATCTAGCCCAGCAACAGGGCAGTTTTACAAAGATACATTTTAAGCACCAAAAGAAGGCAACCAATCAACATGCAATAAGCAAATCTGAACTTTTGACTTTTACCCTGTCTGGGTAGGTCACCCAGGCAAATATCTAACACCTTCCATACACCCCGTGTGAGGTTGCCTCCCAGAGTGTCAGGCTGTATAAAGGCAAAAGGAGGCGCTTCGCCCGGCTGGATCAACTCAGCTTCAGCCAAACCGAGGAGTCACCACAGTGAAACTACAAAGTGAGAGAGAGAGAGAGGAGAGGGGAGCCCTTCAGCATGGGAAGGAAGAGGAAGCAGGTAGCAGCAGCAACAGCAGCCACCTTTGGTCAAAGGAGCGGGCGGTTCCACCCTCTTGCCCACCTGGGTTTCTCTCTCTGGCGCAGTGTATGGGAAGCAGAGTCCCTCTTTTATTTAAAGCTTTAAAGTTTTGGATTTTTTTGATTCCCCACCTTCTTCCTTCAGCAGCGACTGTCCTCCTCCTCCCTCCTCCTCCACCCACCCAAATTCCGAGCTTTTATTTTTTCCCCTAATGGGTTTGCATGCATCATCTCCTTTTACATTGGTTCCTATGGGAAAAATTGCTTCTACTTACAGACTTTTCTACTTAAGAACCTGATCAAAGAACGAATTAAGTTTTTAAGAGAAGATTGAACTGCCACTTGACTGGTGTACTATAGGGTTCCTGCTTGGGCAGGGGGTTGAACTCGATGGCCTTCATGGTCCCTTTCAACTCTAACAATAAATAAATAAATAAATAAGTGAGTGAGTGAGTGAGTGAGTGAGTGAGTGAATGAATGAATGAACAAACAAATAAATAAATAAAAAGTAGAGGTACCACTGTATATACTAATCTCCTATCCATCTATCATATCCATCCATCATCTACGAAATGAAATCTTTAGCACTCTAATGAGTGGTGTGCTGAAAGAAAACATTTATAAGAAAACCTGCAGCAAAATTCACCTTACTTGCATTCCCCGACAATGATTTTTTTAAAGCATTTGCTTGGCGGAATGGGCAATGCACCTTATCTATCTTCGATAAATGTAGAAGCAATTCATTCAATAGACTCTAAAATAACAGTAATCTTAGATGGATTTCTGTGCCTCTTCTCATATTGCTGTTTTCATCTGCTCTTTTATTTCTGTAGCCACCGCGATGCCTTAACACCAAATTGCTTTTTACTAGTAGTCATTGTCAAGCATTTGAGAACATGTTATAGAGATCGGCAAAATGACTCGGCGCATTACACACACATACCCACAGGTCCCCTTCTGACACCTTTCATAATCTCGGACTATTATTTTTCAACCGAACCCCATAGCCATCGTGCTATTCCTTTTCAAGGTCAGCAATATTTGCAGAGTGCAAAGGAGGAGTGTGACACAGCCAGAGAGAGAGATTCAAGGTGGAAGATGAGAAAAAGAAAAGATATCCAGTCCATCCATGTCTCAATGCATCCATTCCTTTTGTTCTTTAAATTTCATCTCCCCTTTTTAAGGAGCTTTAGCCAACTAAGATCTTCTCACTCTTTCCATTCTTTTTCAATCTCATCCCTTCTTTCTTTATATAGTATCCCTTGGGAAAATTTTCCTTATTCTTCTCAAATGACCAATGCACTAAAATAATCAAGTACTTACGACCAGGTTCTTAAGTAGAAAAGTTTGTAAGAAGAAGTAATTTTCCCCATAGGAATCAATTTAAAAGCAAATAATGTGTGCAATTGGGGAAAACACAGGGAGGGTGGAAGCTGAGTTTCCTCTCAGGAGATTCCTAGAGAGGCCCCATGGAGGCTTCTCCCTGCCTTTTCTGGCCCTGTTTCCTCCCAGGTGATTCCTAGAGAGACCCCACAGAGTCTTCTTCCCATCTTTTCCGGCACTGTTTTCTCCCAGGAGATTCCTAGAGAGACCCCACAGAGGCTTCTCCCCGCCTTTTCCGGCCCTATTTCCTCCCAGGAGATTCCTAGAGAGGCCCCACGGAAGCTTCTCCCTGCCTTTCCGGTTACAGTTTCAGAGGCTCAGGATTGTAAGTGGAAAATGGTTCTTGAGAAGAGGCAAAAAAATCTTGAACACCCGGTTCTTATCTAGAAAAGTTCGTAAGTAGAAGCATTTGTATGTGGAGGTCCCACTGTAATAAAGTTACACGAGTTGGAAGGGATTTTCTAATCCAACCTCT
The DNA here is from genome assembly GCF_031021105.1 of Erythrolamprus reginae. Classification (NCBI taxonomy): domain Eukaryota; kingdom Metazoa; phylum Chordata; class Lepidosauria; order Squamata; family Dipsadidae; genus Erythrolamprus; species Erythrolamprus reginae. Next base: position 10,556,522 of record NC_091953.1, on the reverse strand, counting down.
TGCCCAAGCAGGAAACCCTATACCCGTGATGGCAAACTCTTTTTGGGTTCGCGGGCCAAAAGGGTGTGCACTCCCCTGTGTTGCCCCCCACACATGCGCACAGGGCTAACTGGAAGTTTGGGAAAATGCATTTCCGGTTTGCTATTGTGCTGTTGTTGTATGCTGAAGCTCCGGTGTGCAAAAACCCCAGCACAATGGGCAAACCAGAAGTTCTGAAAATACATACTGGTTTGCCATTATGCTGTTATTTTGCACACCGGAGCTTCAGCATGACCTGGTCATGGCTTACAAGTGGAACACTCAAAAAGGAGACAGAAGGACTAATACTGGCGGCACAAGAACAGGCCATTAGAACAAATGCTGTCAAAGCCAGAATTGAAAAATCAACAGACGACCCAAAGTGCAGACTCTGTAAAGAAACAGATGAAACAATCGATCACATACTCAGCTGCTGCAAAAAGATTGCACAGACTGAATACAAGCATAGACATAATAATAATAATAATAATAATAATAATAATAATAATAATAATAATAATTTTCTACTGATTTCCGGTGGTGAAATCCAACTTTTTTTTTTACTACCAGTGGATGTGTCTTGGTCGGTGTGGCAGGGAAAGGATAGTGCAAAATTTATTTATTTATTTTATTTATTTATTAGATTTGTATGCCGCCCCTCTCCGAAGACTCGGGGCGGCTAACAACAATGAAAAGACAATGAAAACAAATCTAATATTAAAAAATAATCTAAAACCCCCCAATTTAAAGATCCCGATTCCCTCCTCACTCCGGGGGAAGGATAGTGCAAAATCCCTATTCCCTCCCCATTCCTGGGGAAGGATAGTGCAAAATCCCCATTACCTCCCCACTCCTGGGGAAGGATAATGCAAAATCCCCATTCCCTCCCCACTCCTGGGGAAGGATAGTGCAAAATCCCCATTCCCTCCCATTCCTGGGGAAGGATACTGCAAAATCCCCATTCCTTCCCTACTCCTGGGGAAGGATAGTGCAAAATCCCCATTCCTTCCCCACTCTTGGGGAAGGATAGTGCAAAATCCCCATTCCTTCCCCACTCTTGGGGAAGGATAGTGCAAAATCCCCATTCCCACCCCACTCTTGGGGAAGGATAGTGCAAAATCCCCATTCCCTCCCCACTCTTGGGGAAGGATAGTGCAAAATCCCCATTCCCACCCCACTCTTGGGGAAGGATAGTGCAAAATCCCCATTCCTTCCCCTCTCTTGGGGAAGGATACTGCAAAATCCCCATTCCCTCCCCACTCTTGGGGAAGGATACTGTAAAATCTCCATTCCCACCCCATTTCCGGGGAAGGATACTGCAAAATCTCCATTCCTTCCCCATTTCCGGGGAAGGATACTGCAAAATGTCCATTCCCACCCCATTTCCGGGGAAGGTTACTGCAAAATCCCCATTCCCACCCCACTCTTGGGGAAGGATACTGCAAAATCCCCATCCCCCCCATTCCTGGGGAAGGATAGTGTGAAATCCCCATTCCCTCCCCACTCCTGGGGAAGGATAGTGCAAAATCCCCATCCCCCCCATTCCTGGGGAAGGATAGTGTGAAATCCCCATACCCTCCCCACTCCTGGGGAAGGATAGTGCAAAATCCCCATTCCTTCCCCTCTCTTGGAGAAGGATACTGCAAAATCTCCATTCCCATCCCATTTCCGGGGAACGATACTGCAAAATCTCCATTCCCACCCCATTTCCGGGGAAGGATACTGCAAAATCTCCATTCCTTCCCCATTTCCAGGGAAGGATACTGCAAAATCTCCATTCCCACCCCATTTCCAGGGAAGGATACTGCAAAATCTCCATTCCCACCCCATTTCCGGGGAACGATACTGCAAAATCCCCATTCCCACCTCATTTCCGGGGAAGGATACTGCAAAATCCCCATTCCCACCCCATTTCCGTGGAAGGATAGTGCAAAATCTCCATTCCTTCCCCACTCTTGGGGAAGGATACTGCAAAATCCCCATTCCCACCCCACTCTTGCAGAAGGATAGTGCAAAATCTCCATTCCTTCCCCACTCTTGGGGAAGGATACTGCAAAATCCTCATTCCCTCCCCACTCTTGGGTAAGGATACTGCAAAATCCCCATCCCCCCCCCACTCCTGGGGAAGGATAGTGTGAAATCCCCATTCCCTTCCCACTCCTGGGGAAGGATAGTGCAAAATCCCCATTCCCTCCCCACTCCAGGGGAAGGATACAGCAAAATCCCCATTCCCTCCCCATTTCCGGGGAAGGATACTGCAAAATCCCCATTCCCACCCCATTTCCGGGGAAGGATACCGCAAAATCCCCATTCCCTCCCCATTTCTGGGGAAGGATACTGCAAAATCCCCATTCTGGGGTCAGCCAGAGGTGGTATTTACCAGTTCTCTAAACTACCCAAAATTTCAGTTTCTGGTTCTTCAGGATTTCATACCTGCTGATTTCCCACTCCTGTATGTAATTTATGTTTATTCTGATAGCCCTTCTTATCTAAGGGCTATTAGTTGAAGTTCTAGTATTACATTACAGTGGCATTAGCAGGCCACCAATAGCAATTACAAAGGAACAAGTTGGGAAGAATAACAATAGCAATTAGACTAATATACTGCTTCCTAGTGCCTCACTCTCTAAACAGTTTACATCAGAGGGGTTCAAACTTGGCAACTTTAAGATTTGTGGACTTCAGCTCCCAGAATTCCCCAGCTAGCTATGCTGGCTGGAGAATTCTGGGAGTTGTAGTCCACAAGTCTTAAAGTTGCCAAGTTTGGGGACCCCTGGTTTACATAGTCAGCTTTTTGCCCCCAGCAATCTGGCTTCTAATTTTACTGACCTCAGAATTTATTTTATTTATCATTTATCTATTAATCAGATTTGTATGCCGCCCCTCTCTGCAGACTCGGGGCGTCTCACAGCAATAATAATACAATGTAAACAAATCCAATATTTAAGTTTAAGTTAATTTAAAACCCCAATTTAAAAACCAATCATACATACTAACATACCATGCATAAATTTTATAAGCCTAGGGGGAAGGAAAGTCTCAATTCCCCCATGCCTGACGACAGAGGTGGGTTTTAAGGAGCTTACGAAAGGCAAGGAGGGTAGGGGCAACTCTGATATCTGAATGATGGAAGGCTGAGTCAAACTTGAACTGGTCAGGATCAAACTGCTGGGAGTCGGCAGAATTATCCTGAAATACTGTGTTCTAACCGCTGCCCCACATAACTCAAGATTGAAGGCCATGCCTCAGTTTCCTGCTCATAAACATCCCAAAATTATCTGGCTGTTCACAGTAAAAATAAAATCCAGCATTCCTTTCTATGCTTTTTTTTTTAAAAAAAAATCAAAACACTATACAAATACACTACAATTAAATTGAATGTCTTGGAATATTTTGATACAGATTTTGCATGCATTTTGTCTAATATATATATTTTGTTAACAAATTCATTACATGCATTTAGACAGGTCAATTGGAGCCTCCATTATGGTCATTTATTTACAAATTGCCACCCATTTATAAAACATTTTAATATTTTTAGATCATCCCAGTTTTATGGGTTCTTTTATTATTCTGATTTTTATGCTGTCGATGTCGCTAGTCTTATTGCTGCAATTATTTTTATCTTGCTTATGGTGCTGTTTTTCTATCGCCCTTCTTTCTTTATAATACATATTAATGGATTTGTATATCATTAGGAGGACTGCAGTTATGGAAATAGAATAATTAACCAAAAATATGAATACATGTTTTGAGTTAAACGCTACACTGCAAAATCATTCCAGAAAGGAACTGTTACTCATCCATAAATTAGTTTACAATGCAAAGAATGGAAGCGGTGTTATTAAGAAAATTGTCAAAAATCTTAGTATCTTGATTTATCTTGGTTAAATATGGAAGTGTAATACGGTGATGGGATTCAGCCGGTTCGGGCGAGTCAGTGATTAAATTGCTGACGGGCTCCACCCGTCCCCAAACTTCCCCTTCCAGGAGTCCTCCTAGGCCAGTGAAGGGTTACCAAAATTTTTACTACCACACTGTGGGTGTGGCTTATTTTGTGGGTGTGGCTTGATGGCCATGTGACCAGGTGGGAATGGCTTGACAATCATGTGACTTGACCAAGGATTTCCCAAGAACCTCAAACAATACAATTTCAATACAAAACACTTAATTGACTCAAAACTAGCAGGTCATCGAATTCACCCACATCCTAGAAGAGAGCAGCTATAGAACAGTGAAACGCATAAACATCTCATTTAGAATTTTGAAAGCACATTTTGAGCATGGTCATAAAGGTGCCTTTATGATTAAAATGGCCACTCACACTGTAATCACTTACTCAAAGGTAAAAATCTCAAGTGTTCCTTGCTACTTTCACAGCCTAAGTGAACACCCAAAATGCTCCATTCCACATAACAGTCTTGACCCTCCTTCTTGCAGACTACCAAACAAACTCAAGGTTTCTGGCAAAACATTAGGTTTCAAGCATAATTCATTTTATTTTCTAGAGCAGGGGTCCCCAAACTTGGCAACTTTAAGACTTGTGAATTTCAACTCTCAGAATTATCCATCCAACTATGAAGACCTCTGTTCTAGAAAATACCATAGCCATTCGGAAAGGAGGGGGAGGCAGAAACCCAGATCATATAGAATTAATTCCAGATCTTATCTTCTTATACTTTTCCTAGATACTTTTGTTTGTAGCAGAATCGCCGGGTTTGGGGTTTTTAAACGCTTTCGGGAACAATGCAGAGGCCGCCCAAAAAAGACGCCCTGCATTTCCTTTCAACATCTTTTGGTGCAAATTGGGTGCTCTCGGGTGGAACTCCATTTCCGCTACCCCACTGTGTTCCCCCCTGTCCTGGCAGCAGCCCACCCCTATCCTAGGCCCCAAATGGGGTGTGGTGGAATAGTGCCGCCCTCCTGTGGCCTGTTTTCACTCTCAGGAGACTGTGGGGAGGCAGTTAGGGCCTAGTTTAGCTAGGCCCAAAATGGGGTGTGATGGTGTGGTGCTGCCCTCCCATGGCCTGTTTTCACTCTCAGGAGATTGTGGGGAGGCAGTTAGGGCCTAGTTTAGCTAGGCCCAAAGTGGGGTGTGGTGGAATAGTGCCGCCCTCCTATGGCCTGTTTTCACTCCCAGGAGACTGTGGGGAGGCAGTTAGGGCCTAGTTTAGCTAGGCCCAAAATGGGGTGTGGTGGAATGGTGCCGCCCTCCTGTGGCCTGTTTTCACTCCCAGGAGACTGTGGGGAGGCAGTTAGGGCCTAGTTTAGCTAGGCCCAAAATGGGGCACTTCAGACAGTGTGCCTCCCATGGCCCATTTTTGCTCCCAGGGGAGTGCAGGAGGCAGAGCTATGCCTGTCACACCCCTGGCCATGCCCACCCACCCAGAACCAAATATTAAATTATTTGAATCCCACCACTGATACACCTGAAGTATTTGAGCTAAATGTACTGGCAATGCCTTTCACTGCATTCTTTGAGATGTCAAAGAGCCCAGAATGTGTAAATCAGTCAAAATCTATTCTGCTTTTAGTGTTATAGTACGGCTGGAAATTTTCCATACTATACAGACATTCACGATTTTCTTTAACACAAGTGGTCCTCATATTTATACAGGTTGCTTCCAGCCTAACAGTGCAGAAAACAAAACTGGATACTGAGACCTTGAGAAGAGTAACAGTACTCCTAGGCGCTAAAGCCCATCTGCCATTTTTCACAGGTGTGAAATAAATACACACAATCTTTTCAAAAAATCCTCCTCAAGAAAGAACAATGTGCACCTTAAATGCAGATTATGTGAAAAGTTTTAACGCATATAACGAAGTCTACTTTACGTTTTATCATGTAAATGATAAAATGTAAATGGTGGAAGGTTTTAAGCATAAAACGTATCAGGAAAGACTTAATTAACGCAATCGGTATAGTCTGGATGGCAGAAGGGAAAGGGGGGGACAGGATCAAAACATTTAAATATGTTAAAGGGTTAAATAAGGTTCAGGAGGGAAGTGTTTTTAATAGGAAAGTGAACACAAGAACAAGGGGGCACAATGTGAGGTTAGTTAGGGCCACGTCAGGGTTGTGTTTGACCTTGGAGGGGCATGGCCAGCTTGATATCACTTGCGTTAGGGGCGCGTGTGGTTGCCCGAGGGCTCTGCCAGTGAAAATGGGCTCCTAACAGTGAAGTGCTGCTCATCTTTGGCGCTACTGGTGCACCCTCTGATGTTGTCATGTCCCTGTGTGCACTCTTCGGCGTGAGATTTGCCTTCTGTGCATGTTTATCAAAAAAACACTTGTGTGAGGACGTGCGCGTCACCGAGATTTCAGCTATTTTCGCTGATATTTTTGTTTCCACGCATGCACGGAAGCAAAAAAAATCAGCAAAAATTGCCGAAATCTTATACTAGATTTTGCTTGCTGTGCATGTGCATAACCCAAATCTCATGTGGGAGCATGCGTGCACATGCCAGAGATCTGTAGATGTGTGTGCCTCCCAGAATTTCCTACTGGGATGGAGCACCGAACCATCACTGGCTCCCAAGCTCCATTTTCAGCTATGGCGGCTTCCTGTAATCCACTGCCAGTAAAAATGGAGCTCGGGAGGGCCATGGACAAAAAACATGGGCTAGTTTTTTGCTGTATCCAGGGCGGCCACCTGGGCCTGATCTAAGCACCCTGTGGCCTGAATCTGGCCCCTGGCCCCTGAGTTTGACACCCCTGTTTTAGAGCACTACTTGCATGTACCCGAATGGCAGAACCAGTTTGATCTAATGGTTAAGGCCCCAGGCTAAAAAACAGGAGACTTAAGTGCTGCCTTAGCCATGAAAGTCTGCTGGATGACTTTGGGCTGATCACTCTCTTTCACCCGCTCCACCTCACAGAGTCATTGTTGTAGGGAAAATAGGAGGAGGCAGGTATGTGGGAGTTATTGAGTTACTTCAAAGTAAAGGCAGGGTACTGTTTTGCTCCCAGCTACAAACCACAAGGAATGCAGCACCCACAAATTCTACCCAAACCTTCATTTACTAAATTAAAGACTACTAATGAGCTTTCTTAGTAGTTGGCAAAGACAAATACAGTGTAAAACAGTTTTTATTTATTTATCTATCTATCTATCTATCTATCTATCTATCTATCTATCTATCTATCTATCTATCTATCTATCTATCTATCTATTTAGTAGATTTGTATGCCGCCCCTCTCCGAAGACTCGGGGCGGCTCACAACAGCAATAAAAACAATATAACAGTGGAACAAATCTAATATTAAATAATAATAATAATAATAATAATAATAATAATAATAGTAATAATTTATTAGATTTGCTGAACATCGGCTGTAATATCAACTTCGTTAACCACCAGCATGAGTCCATGAAATAATAAATCAAGTCTGAGCAGTCTTGGAGATATCAGGAAGCTTACAATGGTTGGCAAAATGCCCAGAAGCAATTTGCAGGAATGTTTCCTCCTAGGAGATTCCTAGAGAGGCCCCACAGAGGTTTCTCCTTGCCTTTTCCGGTTATAGGTTTGGAGGTTCGGATTTGTAAGTAGAAAATGATTCTTGAGCAAAGGCAAAAAAATCTTGGAACACCCGGTTCTTATCTAGAAAAGTTTGTAAGGAGAGGCATTCCTAGATAGAGGTACCACTGTGTACCTCAGAAGCATCTTGATACTAGGTCCGCTTATTATGTACATTCCTCAACTTCTCTAAAGAGGAGACTAATTTTTCTACAACGTCTCTTCCCCTTTGAATGCATCATGAAAGAAGATCAAAATATGTTGTCGAGCCTGTATTCTACTTTCATATAAAATCCTTTTGCTTTAAACATCCTTCCATTTGTGAGCTGGACTCGTGACAGAAGCACACATACGTGCAAGGACACACACACACACATTAACAGCGATGCCACATTCAGGGGTATCAACTTCCCATGGAATAGTAGTACATCATTGTACAATTGAAGTTAGATGTTGCAAGCGATAATTAACTATCATCTGTCACAATACGCCGCTTGAAATGTTATAGTTTTGCTAAAATTGGACTGTCACTTCAGCCTTCCCCACAATATGCCAGCAGCTGTCTCAGTTACTAAAGTGTTTTGAAGGCCTTCTCACCATTCCTGCTGCGAGGAGGTGATCTTGGAGATAACCTCACCTCAGTATTTATGGTTACATTGTGAAGGTTGTATCAGATAAGTTTTCCCTGAAATATTAATAACAGCTTTGTATCTGACTGCCTCATTAAAGTGAGTTTTCTTAAGAGCTGTAATTACACATTCCTTTTTGGCATTTTCCCCGTGCCTCAAAATATAAGCTCGTTTTCGTGAGGTGAGCAAGTAAGGAGGAGCGAAACACATTGCTTTGCCTTAAAATAGACACTTTAATTTAAATGATGGGTTTTTAAAACTGTTTTTTAATATTAGATGTGTTTCCGTTGTAACATTGTTATTATTGTTGTTGTGAGCCGCCCCGAGTCTTCGGAGAGGGGCAGCATACAAATATAATAAATTATTATTATTATTATTATTATTATTATTATTATTATTATTATTATGTAGTAGAAATTAATATACAGTGGCAGCTCTACCTAAGAACGCCTCTACTTACGAACCTTTCTAGATAAGAGCCTCTTCTCAAGAACCATTTTCCACTTATAAACCCAAGCTTCTGAAACTGTAACCTGAAAAGGCAGGGAGAAGCCTCCGTGGGGCCTCTCTAGGAATCTCCTGGGAGGAAACAGGGCCGGAAAAGGTGGAGCGAAGCCTCCATGGGCCATGTCTAGGAATCTTCTGAGAGGAAATAGGGCCAGAAAAGACAGGGAGAAGCCTCTGTGGGGCCTCTTTAGGAATCTCCTGGGAGGAAACAGGGCCGCCACCCTCCCTGTGGTCACACTATTATTTGCTTTTACATTGATTCCTATGGGAAAAATTGCTTCTTCTTACAAACTTTTCTACTTAAGAACCTGGTCATGGAACAAATTAAGTTTGTAAGTAGAGGTACCACTGTACATAGGGAGGGAGGGAGGCAGAGAGAGAAAAAGAGAGAAAGAGTGCTACGTAAAGCATTAATCCTGACCAACTGTAATATGTCAGAGTAGTGTGGAAAGCCACATAAAAATTTCATATTTGTCAGGATTGCTGGTTAGATGATTTCCATAGGCTGATAATTCAATTTTGCGATATGCCAAGTAATTCGAGGTGGAGATTTAAGCATGAATTAGATCTTCCTGATTCAAACTGAAACCTATTGCTCTTAAACAAAACTGGAGGAAATCGGTAATGAAATAAACTACCTGGTATAAAAAGTAGGGGTAAATTGCAGAATTTTGCTGCAAAGGCTTTGGGTTGAGTAGTCACCCTAGGAAATCTTTGGAGAGTTGAGCTTATATGGAATAAAACCAGCTACCAATAACCAGGAGGGATCCTTGGCAGTCATTGGAAGAGGGAGATTGTGATCCCGCTGTATAGAGTGCTGGTGAGACCACATTTGGAATAATACTGTGCTCATTTCTGGAGACCTCACCTACAAAAAGATATTGACAAAATTGAATGTGTCCAAAGAGGGGCTACAAGAATGGTGGAAGGTCTTAAGCATAAAACGTATCAGGAAAGACTTAATGAACTCAATCTGGAGGACAGAAGGAAAAGGGGGGACATGATCAAAACATTTAAATATGTTAAAGGGTTAAATAAGGTTCAGGAGGGAAGTGTTTTTAATAGGAAAGTGAACACAAGAACAAGGGGACACAATCTGAAGTTAGTTGGGGGAAAGATCAAAAGCAACGTGAGAAAATATTATTTCACTGAAAGAGTAGTAGATCCTTGGAACAAACTTCCAGCAGATGTGGTTGATAAATCCACAGTAACTGAATTTAAACATGCCTGGGATAAACATATATCCATTGTAAGATAAAATACAGGAAATAGTATAAGGGCAGACTAGATGCACCATGAGGTCTTTTTCTGCCATCAGTCTTCTATGTTTTTATATTTCTATGCTAGCTCAGGAACTCTGGGAGTTGAAATCTACATGTCATAGAAGAGTCAACTTTGCCTACCCCTGCTCTAGTGAGACCACATTTGGATACTGTGCTCAGTTCTGGAGACCTCACCTACAAAAAGATATTGATCAAATTGAATGGGTCTAAAGACGGGCTGCAAAAATTCTACTCCATTCTCCCATCAATTTCAGTTCCTCCTCCTCCTCCTCCAAACTGGGGACATGACACATCTCTAAGATGCTTTGTCTTGCAACCCGTGTCCTATCACCACGTTCCTTAAAGAGGGGGCTATCTTGGTTTGCCATTGATCTCATCTGCATTCCAATTAGTAGTTAAGTAATCTCAATAGACCATTTACAATTCTCCTGTGCCTTCTAGTCACTAGCATATATTTAGTTTCTAATGGATTATTGATCCAGCAGACCATAATAGCTTCCATGCCCACGTGTTAATCTAGCTCCAGAGCAAATCTGCTTCTAGTTTACCTTGTTGTGTGTAGCACTTATTAACAATAATGGGAAGAACGTGCTAACACTTAGAATGGCGGTTCACATTGGAATTGTATGTCGCAAATTCTCAATCTCTTACTCCGGTGATTAAAGAAAAGTTGAATATTTATAACCATGGCTGTTATTGACAGCTCACTAAATTACGTGCCATTTCCTCAGGAGGAAAAGCGAAAACAAATTTATGAAGATTTCATTGGTTTTAATCAAAAGCTCTGCTTGTTGCAATTTTTCCTTCTTGCCTTCACCTGCCTTTTATTTTTTAGCACACTTTCAATGTAAGGTTCCTTACATTGTTGGGGGAAAGATCAAAAGCAACATGAGAAAATATTATTTTAATGAAAGAGTAGTAGATCCTTGGAACAAACTTCCAGCAGACGTGGTTGGTAAATCCACAGTAACTGAATTTAAACATGCCTGGGATAAACATAGATCCATCCTAAGATAAAATACAAAAAATAGTATAAGGGCAGACTAGATGGATCATGAGTTCCTTTTCTGCCGTCAGTCTTCTATGTTTCCTACTAGATCCTTGGATGTTTATAAGACAAGGAACAAAAGCGAAACTTTCTGATGTGCATCAGAATTTCATTTTTATTGTGTGCCAGTGTGTACACAGGAAGAAGTGATCATAAATACAGAATACAGAATAACAGAGTTGAAAGGGACCTTGGAGGTCTTCTAGTTCAAACATCTGGCAATTCCAAATCTCAACAAGAAATGCTCTGTCCTGCACATAGACAAAAAGAATCAGAACACCAAATACAAGATGAACAAACAAGACCTTACAGACAACCCTCACTCCATAAAAGACCTTGGAATATTAATATCAAATTACCTAAGTGCCAAAGCCCATTTCAACAACATCACCAAAAAGGCTTTAAGATTTGTTCACCTAATCCTATGTAGCTTCTGCTCCGGTAATCTCACACTACTAACCAGAGCATACAAAACTTTTGCCAGACGAAGCCTCGAATACAGCTCATCTGTCTGGAACCCACACCGTATTTCAGACATAAACACTCTAGAAAATATCCAGAGATACTTTACTAGAAGAGCCCTCCACTCCTCCACTCGCAACAGTATACTCTACGCAACTAGACTTACAATCCTAGGTTTAGAAATCTTAGAACTATGTCTCCTTAAACATGACCTAAAAAATAGCCCAATAAATCATCTGCTACAATGTCCTTCCTGTCAACGACTACTTCAGCTTCAACCACAACAACACACGACCACACAACAGATACAAACTTAAAGTAAGTCGCTCCAAACTTGACTGCAGGAAATATGACTTTAATAATCAAGTAGTTGATGCATGGAACTCACTACCTGACTCTATAGTATCATCACCAAGCCCCAAAAACTTTACCCTTAGACTATCCAGTGTGGACCTTTCCCGATTCCTAAGAGGTCAGTAAGGGGCGTCATAAGTGCATTAGCATGTCTTCCGCCCCCTGTCCTAATGTTTCTCTTTTATGAGTATCATGTATATAAACATTGTTATCTATCTATCTATCTATCTATCTATCTATCTATCTATCTATCTATCTATCTATCTATCTATCCAATTTTTATGCCACCCTTCTCCTTAGACTCAGGATGGCTTACAACATGTTAGCAATAGCACTTTTTAACAAAGCCAGCATATTGTCCCCACAATCCGGGTCCTCATTTTACTGACCTTGGAAGGATGGAAGGCTGAGTCAACCTTGAGCCAGTGGTGAGATTTGAACCGCTGACCTACAGATCTACAGTCAGCTTCAGTGGCCTGCAGTACAGCACTCTACTTGCTGCGCCACCCTGGCTCATCTTTGTATATATCTTTGTATATCTTTGTATACCTTTGTATATCTTTGTATACTACCAATACATACTTGACATGAAGGAAGGAAGGAAGGACAGAAAGAAGGAAGGAAGGACAGGAAGAAGGAAGGAAGGAAGGACAGAAAGAAGGAAGGAGGGAAGGAAGGACAGAAGAAGGAAGGAAGGAAGAGAGAATGAAAGAAAGAAAGAAAGAAAGAAAGAAAGAAAGATCCTTGCCCTGCCTTCAAGCGCTTTGAGAATCTTGCCTTGCCTTGCCTTCTTATCTTACAATGTATCTTACATAAAACTTTAGTGGTCCCCTGTAGAGTGCTTTCTTCCATTCTCTGATTTGAAAAGGTACCATTTCAGATGGCTGTAATCCCTCCCTGATATTTCCACTGCCTGGAAATACCAGCTAGAAGACAGTGAGGCTATTTTCTCTGATACCTTAAATGCTGCTTTCATTTCTTCCTATTTAGAGCAATTTGCTAACTGCCAGGGCTTTACCCATTGTCAAAGCTCTTAATTTACCAGCTCCCATAAATAGGAATACAGAAAGGAAAGAAAAAAAACTCAATTAAGGGGAACAGAGACGCGGAAAGCCATTCATTCTCCTACCTGTTTGAGAATCAGAGAATTGAAAAGGGGCTGAACATAAAGAGATAGCATGTCCCATTTAGCAAACTTGTGAGTCAGGGGTCATTCTTTTTTCCCCCCAGAAGGGAGGTCAGTCACCTCTTTCAGAAGCAGGGGCATCATTCTTTATGCCACTTCTAGTCCATCACACAAAGCCTTGCACTGTCCAGCTACAATCCAAAATTGTGCCAAATCATTTCAAACACTCTGTTCTGACTTAGTTAACGGTCACTGTATTAGCTTGCTAATCCTCCACCTTTCAGTTGACCATTGCCCTGTCCAGCCATTTCCTCTTGGGTTGCTCAGGTTGAGGTTCTTTGTTTCCTTTTCTTTACACACACACGCACAAATAGTGATGGGGTCCTAGAGGTACGGTCAGGTACGCAGAACCGGTAAAAAGCATTTGGTCACGTATGCAGAACCGGTAGGAAAAAAAATTGAATTTTTTTCCTTTTTTTCCCTTCTGGGTTCTGGGTATGTTTTTCCTATCGCAGTAAATGAGGTTGAATGTGTATAATTTTAGAAGAACTGTGCATGTGTTTATGTGTGTAAATACACATACAGTTTATATAGTAGATCATGTATATTTTTGTGTGCCTGTGTGTAATATGTATGTACACATATGGCATATAGACATAGAATTAAATATATTATTATTATTATTATTATTATTATTATTATTATTATTATTATTATTACTATTACTATTATTATTATTATTATTATTATTATTATTATTATTATTAATTTGATTTGTATGCCGCCCCTCTCCGTAGACTCGGGGCGGCTCACAGCAATGATAAAAACAATATACAATGACAAATCTAATATTGTCCACAAGATCATATGCTGCAACGTCCTGCCTGTCAGCGACTACTTCAGCTTCAATCACAACAACACAAGAGCACACAACAGATTTAAACTTAATATTAACCGCTCCAAACTTGACTGTAAAAAATATGACTTCAGTAACCGAGTTGTCGAAGTGTGGAACTCATTACCGGACTCCATAGTGTCCTCCCCAAACCCCCAACACTTTACCCCTTAGATTATCTACGGTTGACCTATCCAGATTCCTAAGAGGTCAGTAAGGGGCGAGTACAAGTGCACTAGAGTGCCTTCCGTCCCCTGTCCTATTGCTCTCCTATACCTCCTATACCTTTCTTCTATTCCTATATCTCTTCTTCTATTCTTTCTTTGATATGTTCTATTACTATACCTTCTTTTCTATTAAAGAAAATATTTGAGAAGCCCTGTCCTAAATGAATCATATGGGGTTCCACATTACAGGAACGATATCACTGGGTCATCTAATCTGCATCCTTTCTTACTTATGGCTCACTTCTAAACTATATCCTATCGCAAAAAAAGATTTGTCTCTTTGTTATTTAATTCACTATCATTAAATGTGATTGTCGTCTCTAGTTTTTTCTGCTTCAAATGAAAGCTTAAAAACATTTATTGAAAATAAAGCACCCTTGATAATTAGCAGTGTTTTTAACTGTCAATTAATTTGTCAATGTTAAGTAGTTTAAACAGTGGTTATTTGCCTTTAGAAGGCTACTGTCTCTCTTTGATTTTTTTTGGTGTTCTTGTGAGTTCTCAAACATGTCAGTCAAACTGGTCTCAAGGTACTGGTCCCAAGTTACTAAACCATCTTGTTACCACTGGTAACAAGATGGTCCAGTAACAACTTACTCAGGGGCATTGGTGAGCAAAAGTGTAATATTAAGCAGATACTTTCTACTCAATAAGTCAAGATTCATTTAATGTTAGTGGGCAAGATTGTTAAGCTAAAAAAAATCAAGGTATATTTCGTTTCCCTTTTCTACGTTTTGATGGGATCTCCTGGAGGTATTTTTCCATTGACTTCAGCAGTAGTCGGGTCGTACATGGGTTCCTACTGGTTCAACCTGGTTCTTTAGAATCATTAGTAAAGCAGCAGTGATGTCACGGAACCAGTTCTGTCAATGCTGGTCTGTGGGTGCCGCCATCTTGGATTTTGGATTTTGCTTCTGTGCATGCTCAGAAGCTAATTTTTGCTTCTGCACATGCACAGAAGCCATTTTTTATTGCTGTGGGGTGGTAGTGCATGTGCATATGTGCCTGGCATGACTCTGAGCAAACTGGCAGCAAGACAATCCACCTCTGAGTCAGAACAAAGTCTAAAATCTTAGACCCATCCTTCCATCTATCCATCCATCCTTCCATCCATCCATCCATCCATCCATCCATCCAGCCAGCCAGCCAGCCAGCCAGCCAGCCAGCCAGCCAGCCAGCCAGCCAGCCAGCCAGCCAGCCATCCATCCATCCATCCATCCATCCAGCCAGCCAGCCAGCCATCCAGCCAGCCATCCAGCCAGGCAGCCAGCCATAGAAACATAGAAGACTGACGGCAGAAAAAGACCTCATGGTCCATCTAGTCTGCCCTTATACTATTTCCTGTATTTTTTCTTACAATGGATATATGTTTATCCCAGGCATGTTTAAATTCAGTTACTGTGGATTTACCAAGCACGTCTGCTGGAAGTTTGTTCCAAGCATCTACTACTCTTTCAGTAAAATAATATTTTCTCATGTTGCCTTTGATCTTTCCCCCAACTAACTTCAGATTGTGTCCCCTTGTTCTTGTGTTCACTTTCCTATTAAAAACACTTCCCTCCTGATTTAACCCTTTAACATATTTAAATGTTTCGATCATGTCCCCCTTTTTCCTTCTGTCCTCCAGACTATACAGATTGAGTTCATTAAGTCTTTCCTGATACATTCTTGTAGCCCGTCTTTGGACCCGTTCAATTTTGTCAATATCTTTTTGTAGGTGAGGTCTCCAGAACAGAACACAGTATTCCAAATGTGGTCTCACCAGCGCTCTATATAAGGTGATCACAATCTCCCTCTTCCTACTTTTTATACCTCTAGCTATCCAGCCAACCAACCAACCAACCAACCAATGAATCCACCCATGGAGATAATATAGAAATAAACTCCCATAAATACCCCATGGTTCACAGCACATAAAATTCTATGCTTTCCAACTGACACCAGCTGTGCTAAGCTTAAAATAAAAAAAACCTACTGTACAAGAAACTACAAAATAAATGGAATGATATCACAGATTTTTTGTCTCTGGGTTAAAGTTAGAATTCACAGAAGTAAGCAGATAAGCATGATAGCATGCAATTTATTTTTATTTAATACAGGCAATCCTTGACTTACAACTATTCATTTAGTGACCATTCGAAGTTACAATGGAGAATAAAAGGTGGTAGATCTTGGAGTCCTAGTGGACAACTTGAGTAAACTACTCAAGCCTCATTTATGCTGCCAGGCATGGGGGAGTTAAGATATTCCTTCCCCCTAGGCCATTACAAGTTATGCATGGTATGTTTGTGTGTATGTTTGGTTTTATTATAAGGGTTTTTAGTTGTTTTATTAATTGGATTGCTACATGCTGTTTTTATCACTGTTGTTAGCCGCCCCGAGTCTGCGGAGAGGGGCGGCATACAAATCCAATAAATAAATAAATAAATAAACAACCATTTAAATGTGAGCCAGCAGTGTACAGCAGCTGCCAAAAAAAGCCAACACAGTTCTAGGCTGCATTAACAGAGGGATAGAATCAAGATCACGTGAACTGTTAATACCACTTTATAATGCCTTGCTAAAGCCACACTTGGAATACTTGCAATTCCACAAACACATTTAACTGATTAGTCCATTCTCAAGCTTTTCCCGAAATGCAGCAAATTCCTTTGTGTTTCACAAAAAGAGTACATTACAATTTACCCAACATACATATCTTCTGTAAGATACACACTTTCTGCCTAATTATGTAAAATAACCCGAGGACCAGAAATAATAAACCAATTGCTGATTCCAGAATATGAATTGAAAACATGATATTAGCCATAAACTAAATGCTCCTCTGTGGGTTTCCTCTATGTATTTCCTCTGATCAACAATAATAATTATAAAAAAAGGATGCTTGTTCCAATACTATATAAAGATGCCACTGGAGAATGAATCTGAGCATGTGTTTGCAAAAACATTTGTGCTATTTGAGAGTTTTATTCCTCTCTCAATTTACCAAAGAGAACTTGTATCGTATAATCTTTTTTAACGTAACTAGCTCAGGAGGCAAAACATACCAGGAGCTGTTGGCCTATCATTATGGCCCTCTTTGGTGGAAATTGCTAGTGGTCACTCTGTTATTCCACAGTTGAAAGAAAATGTTTTGTGACAGCCTATCTTATCAATAATTCTTAAATCAATATCCTATTTTGCAACTTTTATGTTTCTGTTCATCAGTCTGTTATTCTTCTCCTCTTGTGCCGGAACTACCATTTACCAGTGGCAAAGAACTGGTGGGATCATAAGCCCGAAAAAGTGGTCGAAAATGAGCAAGCAAAGCTACTGTGGGACTTCCGAGTTCAGACTGACCGAATTCTGAAGCATAATACACCAGACATCCTGATCGTGGAGAAAAAGAAAGTATGGATCATCGACATCGCAATCCCAGGAGACAGCAGAATTGAGGAGAAGCAGCTAGAGAAATTAGTGAAATACGAAGATCTAAAAATCGAGCAGCAATGACTCAGGCATAAGCCAGTGAAAGTGGTCCCAGTGGTCCTTGGCACGCTGGGCCCAGTGCCAAAGGATCTCAGCGGACATTTGAAAGCCATCGGAATTGACAAAATCTCCATCTGTCAATTGCAAAAGACCGCTTTACTGGCATCGGCAAACATAATTCGCCGCTACATCACGCAGTCCTAGGTGCTTGGGAAGCGTCCGACTGGTGATGAAATACGAAATCCAGCATAGTGATCTCGTTTGCTGTGTTGTACTGACATAATAATAATAATTTATTAGATTTGTATGCCGCCCCTCTCCGAAGACTCAAGGCGGCTCACAACAATGGTAAACAATATATAACAAATCCAATAATTAAAAACTTAGTCTAAAAACCCGTATGATTAAAATAATCACACAATCCAATCATACCATACATAATAATAATAATAATAATAATAATAATAATAATAATAATAATTTGTTAGATTTGTATGCCGCCCCTCTCCAAAGACTCGTAGTCTCCTTTCCTTTTCATTATCATCAAAAATATGTTGCACTCACACACACACACTCACACACAGAATATAAATATGATATGCTTCTTTATTACAAATACCAAAGAGGGACAAATGAATAAGAAAAGAATCTAAATGAAAGTGGGATAATTGTCCATAAGCCAGAATGTAACAATTATTTAAAATGTTAAATGTTTAATAAAAATATTATTTTAAAGAAGAAAGTCCAGTTGCCTTTTGGAAAAGCACTTTTGGGCCAATTCTTCTAAGAAGAAGATATTTCCAGTAATGAAAAACTTGCAGCTATTTCAGGAGTTTCGTTGTTTGCTTCTATTTTGTGTGGTTATCCTCGAGGGGAAAGCAATGGCAGATCACATAGCGGAGTGGAGGTCCTGTTTATTTTAGGAAGGGATGCTGAGACTGATCTTCCTTTGCTTTCCTTTGAGGATAATGAAGCAAAATCAAAGCAAACAACTGAACTTCTGAACCAAATGACATCAGTTGCCGTCTGTTCACAATTCTGAAATAGCTAAACATTCTTCGTTACTGGAAATATCTTTTGAGAACAATGGTCCCAAAGGTGCTTTTTTTTTTCTCAGAAGTTTGAACTACTGTAAAGTCCCCTTGTTTTTGCACTCTAGGATAATTGTGGAACCAACAAAAGCAGTAACCCTTTTGGAAAAAAGAGAGAGACTTTAGAGTTAGAACAGACACTAAACTTTACCTTGAGTGAAATTTTAAGGTGACTTTAGATTAAGAATCCGAAAATAAAGTCTGAAAATTGGTGTCAGACTGTGAAGAAATTGCAGGGTTTAAATAGATGCCCAAGAAGACTTCAGAGGGTCAGCAGTAGGGTACTTAAAGCCTCATTTCACTTACTTTACTACTTCCATAATTAGTACAGGTCTCATGGGAAGATCTACAAATCTATAATTTCATCTCAGCAAGACTCAGAAAACTTAAAGATGCTCTGGAGGAAATTTGAGAAATGTATTTCAATTAATTGAGCCAATTTTTGGCAGGATGTTTGAAGATCCACAATCAGCCTACTTGTATTAGTTTGCTTGATTAGATACAATTTCCATGCAGATAATTTCAGCATAAGCCAAGTCACCTCTCTTCACTTAAAACTGTGTAGGTGGCCTGGACCAAAGGCCCATCTTCTGTTCTTCTATTACAATTTTACATATGTTATCCCAGAAGTAAGTCTAACCAAGGTCAATAGAGGTTGTGAAAGGTTGCAAATAAAAATGTAATGTTCCCTTTTGCAACCTGTTACCATTATTATTATTATTATTATTATTATTATTATTATTATTATTATTAATTACATTTGTATGCCGCCCCTCTCCGTAGACTTTAACCTTTTTAAAATATATTTTTATTGGTTTTGCACATTGAATTTTACATAAAACAAACATAAAACGGTGCACAGTGCATGTGCCCACCACCCAACTGACAATCCCACCACCACCACCACCAATTGCGGGGGGTTCAAATATTTACTAATTTATATTCTTTTATTTCCTTAGCTCTACTTTGCATTTATTTACTATTGAAAGAGTGATTGGAGTTTATTTTTCACATTTTCGTGAAAATTCTACTCAGCATATAATCTTTCACCTTATTCCATCGTACCATCAGCTTCTCCAATTTATTTTCATCAAAATTGTTTAATCTTATTTCCATGATTTCAAAATGAATGTGATCCACCATGTACTAGTACCAATTCTATAATGTCCATTTTATAGTCTCTTTCCAACCCAATACCACTACCGCTTGAACACTTTCTAATGCTGCAGTTTTTATTTCTTTGAAGTCTCTTAATTCTCTTTGTTTAGTTAGTTATTAGTTATTAGTAACAGGGCCTTTCTGAGTGGGAATTATGGGACCTGTAGTCCAGTGGTAGGTTCCTCCCAGTTTGGACCAGTTCTCCTGAACTGGTAGCGAACCGCTGGTGGTGTCAGTGAACTGGATCGGTTGGTAAGAACATAGAACACTAGAAGAGCCATGCTGAATCGGGCCAAAGCCCATCGAGTCCAGCATTCTGTTTCCTACAGTGACCCACCCATTGCCCATGGGGATCTTGAGCAGAAAGAGAAGGCAAAACCCTCCCTTTCCCTTGACCCCCAACAAATGTTACGTTGGTGCTGGTCTGTGGGCACCACCATCTTTATTTTTTAATTGTTTATTTATTTTATTAATTGGACTTATATGCCGCCCTCTTCCAAGGATTCAGGGCGGCTCACAACATATAAGGAAATACCAAAGAGTCCAAGAGCCCAATTTTAAAAATAATCCAAAACCCCAAATTTTAAAACTATGCAAGCACACTCATTCACACAACAGATTCAAGCTTAAAATTAACCGCTCTAAACTTGACTGTAAAAAATATGACTTTAGTAAACGAGTTGTCGAAGGGTGGAACTCAATACCAGACTCCGTAGTGTCCTCCCCTAACTCCCAACATTTTACCCTTAGACTATCCACGGTTGACCTCACAAGATTCCTAAGAGGTCAGTAAGGGGCGAGAATAAGTGCACTAGAGTGCCTTCCGTCCCCTGTCCTATAGTCTCTCCTATATCTCCTATATTGTATCTTCTATCCCTAGATAGAAGATAGATAGGTAGGTAGGTAGGTAGGTAGATAGGATAGACAGACAGACAGGCAGACAGAGAGGAAGTAGAATAGTTTCTTCTATTCTCTTTGGAGAGGGACAGCATGCAAATCTAATAAATTATATTATTGTTGTTGTTGTTGTTGTTGTTATCTTTATTTCTAATTGGTACCGGGCCCAGGCAGAATGGAGACATTTTGCTTCAGTGAACTGAAGAGGGTTTTTCTGGATGAGAAGTCAAACATTTTCAAGGAAAAACAAAGAAATTTCAGTTGCCTTTTGAAAAACAAAACATCTGTGGGACATTTCAAAACTAGGCGGATTCATAATGGCAGTAAGATCTGAAAAGAACCTTTTATTTATTTATTTATTTATTTATTTATTTATTTATTTATTTATTTATTTATTTATTTATTTATTTATTTATTTATTTATTTATTTATTTATTTATTTATTTATTTATTTATTTATTTATTTATTTATTTATTTATTTATTTATTTATTTTGTCCAATACACAATGAGGGTTTTAGTGGGTATATATCTATATACACATAGTAAAATACATGATGAAGGTTATAGAGGAGATACTCATAGTAAAATATATCTAAGAAAGACTAGAAAAGAAGGTATAGTAATAGAACATATCAATGAAAGAATAGAAGAAGAGATACAGGAATAGAAGAAAGGTATAGGAGATATAGGAGAGCAATAGGACAGGGGATGGAAGGCACTCTAGTGCACTGGTACTCGCCCCTTGTACCTTGACCCCATTCAGTCTGAAGGCTGATACCATATTGTCCAATCAAGCAGGAAGAGGGAGAGTGATCCTGCTGTATAGAGTGCTGGTGAGACCACATTTGGAATACTGTGTTCAGTTCTGGAGACCTCAACTACAAAAAGATATTGACAAAATTGAACGGGTCCAAAGACGGGCTACAAGAATGGTGGAAGGTCTTAAGCATAAAACGTATCAGGAAAGACTTAATGAACTCAATCTGTATAGTCTGGAGGACAGAAGGGAAAGGGGGGACATGATCGAAACATTTAAATATGTTAAAGGGTTAAATAAAGTTCAGGAGGGAAGTGTTTCTAATAGGAAAGTGAAGACAAGAACAAGGGGACACAATCTGAAGTTAGTTGGGGGAAAGATCAGAAGCAATGTGAGAAAATGTTATTTTTCTGAAAGAGTAGTAGATGCTCGGAGCAAACTTCCAGCAGGCATGGTTGGTAAATCCACAGTAGCTGAATTTAAACATGCCTGGGATAAACATTGTAAAATAAAATACAGGAAATAGTATAAGGGCAGACTAGATGAACCATGAGGTCTGCCTTCAATCTTCTATGTTTCTATGAATGTTATTTGTATGAAAACATCTGGTTTTGTTTAAGAAGCTTCACGAAGCAGATTTTATTTATTTATTCATTCATTCATTTGTCCAATATACAATACATATGGAAGAGAGTAGACATGAAGTAATATATATAAAGATAATATGTAAAAATAGAGGAGAAGATGTATGAAAGGAAGAAAATATATATGATATATGAGATAAAGGAAAGACAATTGGACAGGGGACGAAAGACACACTGGTGCACTTATGTACGCCCCTTAAATTCTACAAAGGTCCATTCCACCAGCATGTAATAGTGATTTCGTCAACACATTCCACTCAGCTTCCAACATTCGGTTCCTTGTGGAATAATTAGCATTAGTGAGGAAAGATGGGCATATATTCCGATTATTATGACTAATAGGGTGATACAAATTTCTGCCTAAATGCAGCCTAGCAGCATTTCTTCACAGGTAGGAAGCAGCTACATGTAATTTTATACAAATTAGCTTTTTTCTTTTTAATAAGATGCTGGTATCTTTTTTTAAAACCTGCTTTAGAGAGCTGTTCCTTTAACTTCACTGGAAGGTTTTTAGGTTTCTGGGTCAATGGAAATGAATGCCTTCCCATCGAGATTGACAGGTAAAATTCCATCAGGGTTATTTTGAGCTGTCATTTTGCAAACAAGCAGCCGATGCATTTATACAAGGCTGCTCAAGTAATTACCAACACGGGCTCTTGATCTGTCCTCTTTATGCAGTTAATATGGGAGCGTCTCCATCAAATGTAGATATTATATTTAAAGGCACCGACATTGCTTCCATCAGACTGAAGCCCCAGTACGTGTGTCTGATGTCACAATACAACACAAAGGGAATGGAACTTGTAATGGTGATGCCCTCATTCCCTATTCAGCTCTGACTGGATGATGGGGAATGGAAGGATTTATATTCCTTGCAGACAGCTGGTCATTTACAGTGGTTTTCAACCTGAGGGTGGGGATCCCTTGTGGCTACCTGATGAGGGCAAATAAGCCTGAAATAGATCTATAGTAGTAGTAATAGTAGTAGCACCGCTTTCACGGGCTTATGCCAGAGTCGTTGCAGCTCGATTTTTAGATCTTCGTATTTCACTAATTTCTCTAGCTGCTTCTCCTCAATTCTGCTATCTCCTGGGATTGCGATGTCGGTGATCCATACTTTCTTTTTCTCCACAATCACAACATCTGGTGTGTTATGCTTCAGAATTCGGTCAGTCTGAAGTCGGAAGTCCCACAGTAGTTTTGCTTGCTCATTTTCGACCACTTTTTCGGGCTTATGATCCCACCAGTTCTTTGCCACTGGTAAATGGTAGTTCTGGCACAAGTTCAAGTGGATCATCTGTGCCACAGCATCCTGTCTATGCTTGTAGTCAGTCTGTGCGATCTTTTTGCAGCAGCTGAGTATGTGATCGATTGTTTCATCTGTTTCTTTACAGAGTCTGCACTTTGGATCGTCTGTTGATTTTTCAATTCTGGCTTTGACAGCATTTGTTGTTGTTGTTGTTATTATTATTATTATTATTAATAATAATAATAATAATAATTAGATTTGTATGCCGCTCCTCTCCGAAGACTTTGACTATCCTGTCAAAGCTGAAGAAGATTTGTGCCCTCCCTCCCCCTTTTTTCCACCACTCTAAAATCTCCCTGCTTTATTTATTTATTTATTTATTTTATTTATTAATCAGATTTGTATGCCACCCCTCTCCGCAGACTCGGGGCGGCTAACAGCAATAATAATACAATGTAAACAAATCTAATATTTAAGTTAATTTAAAAATCCCAATTTAGAAACCAATCATACATACTAGCATACCATGCATAAATTTTATAAGCCTAGGGGGAGGGAAAGTCACAATTCCCCCATGCCTGACGACAGAGGTGGGTTTTAAGGAGCTTACGAAAGGCTAGGAGGGTGGGGGCAATTCTGATATCTGGGGGGAGCTGGTTCCAAAGGGTCGGGGCCACCACAGACAAGGCTCTTCCCCTGGGTCCTGCCAAACGACATTGTTTAGTCGATGGGACCCGGAGAAGGCCAACTCTGTGGGACCTAACTGGTCGCTGGGATTCGTGCGGCAGAAGGCGGTCCCGGAGATAATCTGGTCCGGTGCCATGAAGGGCTTTATAGATCATAACCAACACTTTGAATTGTGACCGGAAACTGATCGGCAACCAGTGCAGACTGCGGAGTGTTGGTGTGACATGGGCATATTTAGGAAAGCCCATGATAGCTCTCGCAGCTGCATTCTGTACGATCTGAAGTTTCCGAACACTTTTCAAAGGTAGCCACAAGTAGAGAGCATTACAGTAGTCGAGCCTCAAGGTGATGAGGGCATGAGTGACTGTGAGCAGTGACTCCCAGTCCAGATAGGGCCACAACTGGTGCACCAGGCGAACCTCTCGCCACAGCTGAAAGATGTTTCTCTAATGTGAGCTGTGGATCGAGGAGGTTTTGATGGTTTCTAATTTGTAAAAAGCTTTGAGGGAAGAATTTCCCCATAGTCTCGTTCTCTTGAGAAAACCAAGGACATTACAGCTCCCTGGAGCAATGATTGTGAAAGACAGCACATTTGTTGGAAATGCCTTTTCTCTACCTCGTAACTAAGGCCGATGAAGAACACTCCAATCCACTCACAAAAATTTCGCTGAAATGCTGTTCTCCTTGGCAAAGAATGTCGGGAGCAAATTCTCTTTCATCTAATTGAATGTAGTGCCAGGAAAAACCTGCCTCATCATACTTGTTAAGGACTGGAGGAAAAAAAAACATGTTAGGTGACTAATGAGTTACATTAGCACCAGCTGAGAGATCACAGGTTTTGTAGGTCAGGCTTCAAGCACAGCAAAGTGCCTATGTTCTACATAATTATTCAGCTTTGGATATATATATAAGCCCGAAATAGATCTATAGTAGTCTTCTTTCCTTTTCATTATCAGCAAAATTATGTTACACTTATAGATTATAGTTGTCGGCTATAATAAAGCTTATCTGCCTTGGAATAGGGCCCTTGGTGGAGCCGAGAGGGAAAAAGGAAGCTGTAGGCTCCTACCACATACCAGGTGACTCGACAAAAAAATCACACATAATCCTTCCCTGGTACAAACTGATGCAGGAGGCGAGCCTGTAGCCTGGAGGCTAAGGCCACTGCCTAACAAGGTAGAGCCCCAGGTTCAAATCCCAGTAAGGGTGTGGCTACCTGAGGAGAGCAAATAAACCCGAAATAGATCTATAGTTGTCTTCCTTCCTTTTCATTATCCGGAGAAGGCCGACCACGTGGGTTCTAATTGGTCGCTGGGACATATGCGGCAGAAGATAGTCCCATAAATAATCTGTTCTTAAGCCATGTTATGACCTATAAAGCCCTTCATGGCACCGGACCAGATTATCTCAGGGACCGCCTTCTGCTGCAGAAATCCCAGCAACCAGTTAGGTCCCACAGAGTGGGCCTTCTTCGGGTCCCGTCAACTAAAAAATGTTATTTGGCAGGACCCAGTGGAAGAGCCTTCTCTGTGGTGGCCCTGTCCCTCCCCCCAGAGATTAGAATTGTCCCCACCCTCCTTACCTTTCGTAAGCTCCTTAAAACCCACCTCTGCTGCCAGGCATGGGGAAACTGAGATATTCTTTCCCCCTAGGCCTTTACAATTTTATGCATGGTATGTTTGTATGTATGTTTGGTTTTATAATAAGGGTTTTTTAGTTGTTTTAGTACTGGATTGTTACATGCTGTTTTTATTATTGTTGTTAACCGCCCTGAGTCTGCGGAGAGGGGCGGCATACAAATCCAATAAATGAATGAATGAATGAATGAATGAATGAATGAATGAATGAATGTAGGGCTTTATAAGTAATAACCAACACCTTGAATTGCAATCGGAAGCCAGTGCAGCTTACGGAGTGATGGGGTTATAGTGGTGTATCTAGGTACACCTATAACAGCTGACACAGCTGCATTCTGAAGTAACTGAAGTCTCAGGACATTCTTCAAGGATAGCCCCATGTAGAGTGCATTGCAGTAATCAAGCCTCGAGGTGATGAGGGCGTGAGTGATGGTGAGGAGAGACTCCCTATCCAAATAGGGCCACAATTGGTGCACCAGGCAGACCTGTGCAAAGATCCCCCTAGCCACAGCCAAGAGATATCTTATTTATTTATTTATTTATTTATTCGATTTTTATGCCGCCCTTATCCTTAGACTCAGGGCGGCTTACAACCTGTTAGCAATAGCACTTTTTTAACAGAGCCAGCATATTGCCCCCACAATCCAGGTCCTCATTTTACCCACCTCGGAAGGATGGAAGGCTGAGTCAACCTTGAGCCGGTGATGAGATTTGAACCGCTGACCTTCAGATCTACAGTCTGCTTCAGTGGCCTGCAGTAGAGCACTCTACCTGCTGCGCCACCCCGGCTCAGCATCAAAGCATTAAACCATCAAAGAAAGTATGTCAGCAATTCAACTTCTGAAATATTCTGCATCTCTGTTTAATATCACATAGAGCCACACTGGTCATAGCTAAAAAGATAAATACCTCCCCTGAACAATATCTGAACATCCAGTTGTAGTAACAAAGATGTTGCCTTCTTTGCAGGCCTCTTCCATTGTTGTAACTTCATAACCTTCCATAGCAGCTTGCAGTGCATTGATGGGGTCAATTTCTGTGATGATGACTCTAGCACCAAAGTTTCTCAAGGCTTGAGCACAACCTCTAGTCTCAGCTGTGGATCTAGGACAAAGATGGCAAACCTATGGCACGGCTACCACAGTTGGCACATGGAGCCATATCTGCTGGCATGGAAGCTGTTGCTCTAGCTCAGTTGCAATGTGCATGTGTGTTCTGGCCAGCTGATTTTTGGCTTGCACAGAAGCTCTGGGAGGGCATTTTTGGCTTCCAGAGAGTCTCCGGGGGGATTGGGGAAGGTATTTTTACCCTTCCCTGGCTTCAGGGAAGCCTTTGGAGCCTGGGGAGGGAGAAACATGACCCTACTGGGCCCACCAGGAGTTGGGAAACAGGCTGCTTCTAGCCCCCAGAGGGCCTCCGGGAGGCGAGGGAAGCTGTTTTTGCCCTCCCCAGGCATTGAATTATGGGTTTGGGCACTTGTGCATACATGATAGCACATGCCCAAGCTTTTTCAGTACCCGAGGGAAAAAAAGGTTCACCATCATTGATCTAGGAGGACCTCCAGGTTGCGGACCTTCTCTGAGGGGGTCAAAAGTCTCCCCCCGAGTAATGGAAGGACAGACGGAATTGTCCTTGGGAAGCAAAACCCCTCGGGGTTGAGTTTGAGCCTGTTGACACCCATCCAGACCAGCCTCCAGGCACCAACACATCACTTCCACTGCTTTGTTGACAGGACATGGGGTGGAGATATACAACTAGGTATCATTGGCATTCTGACGATACCTCACCCCATGCCCCTGGATGATCTCGCCCAGACCCTTACAACTAGTGTTGGGCGAACTTCACGAAGTTCGGGTTCGGCGAACTCACCTGAACTTTGCCGTGAAGTTCAGATGAGTTCGCCAAATCTGAACCTGAACTTTACCTGAACCCGAACTCGAACAGCAGCAGCGCTTTTTAAAACTTTTTTTAAAAGTTCGGGTAAAGTTTGGGTTTGGCGTGAAGTTCGGGTAAAGTTCGGATTCAGCATTCGGCCGAACACTGCGAAATGCAGCTGCCCGGGAGGAGAGTGGGGAATCCCATCGTGGGATTTCCCACCTCCTTTTGCTTGCGGCGCTGCAAGCAAAAGGAGGTGGGAAATCCCACGAGGGGATTCCGGGGGCGGGGCTTTGATGTCACGGAGACTACTTACAACCTCTAGGCACAAGCACATTACTTATGCAAAGCACTCTTTTTGAACAGCAAAGAGCACTCGCCTCCAAACAAATTGGTAATTTATACAAGTCCCTTATCAGTTCTGAGATACTTAGCTTGCAGCTGTGAGGTAATTCACAGTCCTTCTTCTTTCACAAAGTGAAACACACTTTGCTCTGGTTTAGTTTCAAAGTGAGGAAAAATCAGCACACAAAAGGTCAAAGTCAGCAAAGCAGTCATGAAAAACAACGATCAGATAATCCTCCACAATGGCCAAAGCCACAGGCTGCTATTTATAGCAGCCTCACTAATTACCACAGCCCCACCCAACCACCGGTGGCCTCATTTTCTTTGATAATAATCTCTCAGTTGTTGCTGCCTGTGCATCGCTCTCCGCATGCGTGGCTGTATCATTAACTCTTGTTTTGAATCCAAGGAGGAGCTAGATAATTGATCTCCTTCTGAGCTGTCTGCCACACTCTCCTCCTCCCTGTCACTCATGTCTTCTTGGTCAGAGGAGCCTTCATCAGCAGATTCCACCGGGGGCAAAACAGTCCTGCAGCATGTGGATGTCTCCCCCACATCCATAGTCCTTGGGGCAGGAGCTGGGCCAGAGCTAACCACAACAAAAATGTAAGCCCAATCTGTCTACCAGCTCTAAGATTTTGGCTGAGAGCTATAATAATTCAGAGCAGGCAAAGTAAATGATTTCCACAAAACCAAGGGTGAGGCATAGCCAGTAATTTTAAAAGATCAATATTTAATAACAATATTTGTTCGCCGAGCTCAGTTAGAAAGCCAACAGAGTCGCAAATGTATTGGCACAAGCTGGGGTGGTATGTGTCGTCCCCCCCACTCGGTATATTAACATTTTAGCACCACTGCAGATGACGTGTGCAAAATTGGATTTGAAAGTGTGAACGGCAATGGAATTAAAATTCAAGGATCTTCTCCAAGTGCAATTCTCATCCCCTCTTTTTTAGATTGATAAGCAGAATGAAACTTTTGTTACTCCCTAAATTTAGCATTGCTGAGATGCCTCTCGTGACTCTGGTTAGGAACAAATTTTAAATATTGGTTTCCAGGCTGAATGTTGATGCTGATGTACGGCTTTGATGAATTTATCAAAGTGCACATATTGCTTTTTCTGCTGCACAGAAAATATTTTTTTTGTATAAAAGAACGGGGCAAAAGCCATTTAGAAGCTTGGCTTCCAAGACATATCTCAGCGCTCCTGAAAACAGTTTGAACAGCACTATCTTAGACTTTCAAAACAGAGCCATACGTCTGAATGTCAGTAAAGATATATTTCTATTTAAGTCTTCTTAGCTCTCAAAACACTGAAATAGACATTTGGCATGACTCATTTTCAACAATGAAATGGCTATAGCTTCACGAATAGAAATTTATTTCCATTAGTGGTGTAACATACACATTTCTCTTTATATTTAGCAGAAGAGTCTTAAACATTCATAGAAACATAGAAGTCTGACGGCAGAAAAAGACCCCATGGTCCATCTAGTCTGCCCTTATACTATTTTCTGTATTTTATCTTAGGATGGATCTATGTTTATCCCAGGCATGTTTAAATTCAGTTACTGTGGATTTATCTACCACGTCTGCTGGAAGTTTGTTCCAAGGATCTACTACTCTTTCAGTAAAATAATATTTTCTCATGTTGCTTTTGATCTTTCCCCCAACTAACTTCAGATTGTGTCCCCTTGTTTTTGTGTTCTCTTTCCTATTAAAAACACTTTCCTCCTGGACCTTATTTAACCCTTTAACATATTTAAATGTTTCAATCATGTCCCCCCTTTTCCTTCTGTCCTCCAGACTATACAGATTGAGTTCATTAAGTCTTTCCTGATACGTTTTATGCTTATGACCTTCCACCATTCTTGTAGCCCGTCTTTGGACCCGTTCAATTTTGTCAATATCTTTTTGTAGGTGAGGTCTCCAGAACTGAACACAGTATTCCAAATGTGGTCTCACCAGCACTCTATATAGCGGGATCATAATCTCCCTCTTCCTGCTTGTTATACCTCTAGCTATGCAGCCAAGCATCCTACTTGCTTTCCCTACCGCCTGACTGCACTGTTCACCCATTTTGAGACTGTCAGAAATCACTACCCCTAAATCCTTTTCTTCTGAAGTATTTGCTAACACAGAACTGCCAATGCAATACTCAGATTGAGGATTCCTTTTCCCCAAGTGCATTATTTTACATTTGGAAACATTAAACTGCAGTTTCCATTGCTTTGACCATTTATCTAGTAAAGCTAAATCATTTACCATATTACAGACGCCTCCAGGAATATCAACCCTATTGCACACTTTAGAGTCATTGGCAAATAGGCAAACCTTCCCTACCAAACCTTCCCCTATTAGTGGTGTAACATACACATTTCTCCTTATATTTAGCAGGAGAGTCTTAAACATTCATAATTTTACCTTTCTGGGGTAATCAAACATTTGGAGCCAGACGTATTGCGTTTACGTTGCTGTGTGTCGCCTTTTGTTAGATGTATCACACACAAATTTTGCTTTGTTTTCTGTTGTTTTGCTCATTGATAGCTTCTGATGGCTTTCACATTACCCTCACCTCACCTTCTTCTTTGGCAGCGACTGTCCTCCTCCTCCTCTTCCTCCTCCTCCTCCTCCCATCAAAATTCCAAGCTTTTATTTCTTTCCTAATGGATTTGCACGTATTACTTGCTTTTGCATGGGAAAAATTGCTTCTACTTACAAACTTTTCTACTTAAGAACCTGGTCATGGAACGTATTAAGTTCTTAAGTAGAGGTACCACTGTAGTTGTTTAAGAAGAACATAAGAACATAAGAAGAGCCATGCTGAATCAGGCCAAAGCCCATCGAGTCTGGCATTCTGTGTCGCACGGTGGCCCACGAATTGTCCATGAGCAGAAAGAGAAGGCAAGACCCTCCCTTTCCCCTGATCCCCAACAAATGGTACTCAAGGGAATCCTGCCTCCCTCAACCAATATAGAGGTGGCACATGGACATCCGTTTCAATAACCACTGATACACTTGGTATCCACGAATCTGTCTAATCCTGCCTTGAAGCTATCAAGGCTGACAGCTGTCACGACCTCTTCTGGAAGTGAATTCCATAAACCAACGACCCTCTGGGTGAAGAAATATTTCCCTTGATTTGTCCTCACTTTCTTACCTATGAGCTTTAGGGAGTGCCCCCTCGTCCTAGTATTGTGTGATAGAGAAAATATTTTTTCTCTATCCACCTTTTCTATCCCATGCATGATTTTATACACTTCGATCAAGTCACCCCTTAAACGCTGTCTTTCAAGGCTGAAGAGACTAAGTTTGCTTTCTGCTACAATAAAACGAAGTAAATCCAGCACAGGAATTCAAGACCCTCATATGCTGCTCTGTATCGAAATAAGAAAATTGACAAATATGAACAAGAGAGAAGAATTGCACTCTCTCTATATATATATTGCACTATATATGCATATCCCTAGGATTAAGCTTATCAAATGCAATAGGGTTTACTTCCGAATAAATGTGCAATAAAATTGCTCTATAAAAGTAATCATTTTCCTCCCACTGTTTGTGTGCTTGCTGAATAAGCTGAATGGAGGCTAAAGTCTAGCAAAGAAAACATTAATTTCAGAACAATCCTTACCCTCAGGAACAAAGGAGAAGATAGAATACAGTTTTCTTTACATGATTGCTTTGTTTCTATTAATTATCATCATACAATTTTAAGTTGCATCTTAACCTTAAAAAGATATTTAACATCACATAAAATTTGTTTCTTAGTTTCTAGGTACACAGAAAATTTTATGGACTTAACCCTCCATAACCAGATAAGTGGGTTCCTTTCATTTTTGCATTTTGGGTTGGGTGGAATCAAACAAGAACAGAATAACAGATTTGGAAGGGACCTTGGAGGTCTTCTAGTCGAACCCCCTACTCAAGCAGGAAGCCCTATACCAGTGATGGTGAACCTATGGCACGGGTGCCACAGGTGACACATGGAGCCATATCTGTTGGCACCCAAGCTATTGCCCTAGCTCAGCTCCAATGTGCATGTGTGTGCCGGCCAGCTGGTTTTTGGCACACACAGAGGCTCTGGGAGGATGTTTTTGGCTTACAGACCGCCTCCAAGGGGCTGGGGGAGAGTGTTTTTACCCTCCCCCAGCTCCAGAGAAGCCTTTGGAGCCTGGGAAGAGGAAAACACTAGCCTACTGGGCCCACCAGAAGTTGGGAAACAGGCCGTTTCTGGCCACCAGAGGGCCTCCAGGGAGCCTCCAGGAGGCAGGAAAATCTGTTTTTATCTTCCCCTGGCATTGAATTTTGGGTGTGGGCACTCGCGCATACACAATAGTGCTCGCCCATGCTCTTTCAGCACCTGAGGAATAAACGTTTCGCCATCACTGCCCTATACCATCAGACAAATGGATGTCCAACATCTGGGATAAAGTTGGATTAACTAAGACCTTGGATAAAATTCATCTGCACTTCTTTTGACTCCTTTCTGCTTCTAGCATCAATTATTACTAATACAGTATTAATCTTGGAAGTCCATGAGAATATATGATAGTTTATGGACAAAACAAAATGGATTGTAATAGCTTATATATGAGAAATTGTTGTTGGAGTACAATAATGTACAATGCTTGTATCTTAAGATTTTTATTAATATTGATTGTTTCTTCATTGCTTATTTGACCCCTATGACAATCATTAAGTGTTGTACCACATGTTTCTTGACAAATGCATCTTTTTCTTTATGTACACTGAGAGCATATGCACCAATTCAAATTCCTTGCGTGTCCAATCACACTTGGCCAATACAATTCTATTCTATTCATATGTAACCATGATACCCATTTCTCAAAATGTACTTCCTCCTGCCTTTGAATTAATATATATATATATATATATATATATATATATATATATATATATATATATATATATATATATATATCAAGGGGAGGGTTGGTTCATTATGGGCTTTGGCATTTGGGTTATTTGATATGAGTATTCCAAGGTCTTTCTTATCATTCCTATCATCCTTTTCCTCCCACTTAGGACTGTATGACTGTAACTTGTTGCTTGTATCCCAAAATTTTTATTAATATTGATTGTTTCTTCATTGCTTATTCGACCCCTACGACAATCTTTAAGTGTTGTACCACATGTTTCTTGACAAATATATCTTTTTCTTTTATGTACACTGAGAGCATATGCACCAAGACAAATTCCTTGTGTGTCCAATCACACTTGGCCAATAAAGAATTCTATTTTATTCTATTCATAAGTAACCATGATACCCATTTCTCAAAATGTACTTCCTCCTGCCTTTGAATTCCATGGGCTTTGGCATTTGGGTCATTTGATATGAGTATTCCCAGGTCTTTCACAGAATGAAGGTTGTCTGTAAGGTCTTGTTTGTTCAGCTTGTATTTGATTCTACCCATTCTAATATGTGGCAGGCCAAAGTCTCCAAATCAAACAATATCTTTTCAACTGACACATCCAGTGTCTTAACATAGAAACATAGAAGTCTGGCGGCATAAAAAGACCTCATGGTCCATCTAGTCTGCCCTTATACTATTTCCTGTATTTTATCTTACAATGGATATATGTTTATCCCAGGCATGTTTAAATTCAGTTACTGTGGATTTACCAACCACGTCAGCTGGAAGTTTGTTCCAAGGATCTTCTACTCTTTCAGTAAAATAATATTTTCTCAGGTTGCTTTTTATCTTTCCCCCAACCACTTATTTACAGAACGAAAACCAAAACAAGAAGGCAGAGGGTCATCTTGTCCTGCTGGCAGGGGTGGGCAGCAGGCAGGACGGGGTGGAACGCAGTTCCACTGGCGGAAATGAAGCTGCATACACAGGTCCAGCTGACCGGCGGCAGTAACTTCCTGGATTACCAGTCTCAGTTCGGCTCTCCTTTTTTCCCATCCTGCTTCTGCTGTTGTGCGCTCCTCCTTTCCTCCTTTCCTCCTTCCTGGCCTCGGATGAGCTTCCCTCTCTCCTGCCCGTCGTCCCTCCAGCCTCACGCAGCCACCTCCCAAGACCAGGAGAGCCACGCCGTGCTGAAGCAGTCTGGGCTGCAGTCGTTTTCCCCTCGCGAAGCCCTCACTCTGCCCACAGCTGAGATGAAAAGGCATCGTGCGGCAATAACAGTTCACTTGAACGATGATGATCGTTCAAGCCACTCCCACCTGGTCACATGGTCGGCAAGCCACTCCTACCCTGTCACATGAAGCCACACCCACAAATAAGCCACACCCACAGGGTGACAGTAAAAAAATTGGCATGTATGTATGATATTTGTGTGTATGCTTCTTTATATATTGGGGTTTTTAGGCTTTTTAATGTAAAATTGTTATTTTAAACTTTAATATTAGATTTGTTACTGTATACTGTTTTTATCATTGCTGTGAGCCGCCCCGAGTCTATGGAGAGGGGCGCCATACAAATCTAATAAATACAAATACTGCCTGCTGGAATGTATATATCAGATGGCTCAATTTTTTTTGCCACTCTGCACAGGTTCATAAGTGACCATGAAAGGATTGAATTAAACCGGTTACAAATAAATGTTATGAGTAGGTGAATTTGCAGATACAGAATCTGGGAATAATGTGGATCGACTTTATTTTTATTATTTGTCAGATTTATATCTCTCTTTTTTTCTTCCTGAGCTCAACATTTTCAATATTTTATCTCTAGGAAAACCTTGTGAAGTAAATAAAATTGAGAGGCAGTAATTGGCTCAAAGTTCTCTTCGAAGGTGGACTAGTTTGTTGATAACTCATCCTAGTCCCAGAGGGGGGAAAATAAATGAAAAATAAATTCTGTTGACCATTTATAGATAGGGAGTTATAATTAAATGACGGGCCAGAAAGCCACTTCATAACTTTATAGTCGTATCTTCATTATCATTGCCAACATTCATTTAAAAGGTGTTTTAGGCATCAAACATCAGAAACAAACTGGTGAAATCTTTTACGAACGGTAGGAAATGTTTGTTGCGAAGAGCTTAATCTATCTTTTGTTCCCCATAATTTGCTCTGAAATTGGGATTTTCTGCAGCTATTAGGAAATGGCATGCTTTCCTCTATCAGGAATGAAACAGACCTTGCTTGCAATTTTCTGGCCACAGTGAATTATGCAGTTTATATGAATTCCTGTGATAGAAATGGAAATTCTTATATAAGGTTTCAGGCCACTGATGTAATTCTACAACTCTTTATAGTTTCCAAATAGAAACATAGAAGACTGACGGCAGAAAAAGGCCTCATGATCTATCTAGTCTGCCCTTATAATATTTTCTGTATTTTATCTTAGGATGGATATATGTTTATCCCAGGCATGTTTAAATTCAGTTACTGTGGATTTGCCAACCACGTCTGCTGGAAATTTGTTCCAAGCATCTACTACTCTTTCAGTAAAAATAATATTTTTTCATGTTGCTTTTGATCTTTCCCCCAACTAACTTCAGATTGTGTCCCCTTGTTCTTGTGTTCACTTTCCTATTAAAAACACTTCCCTCCTGGACCTTATTTAACCCTTTAACATATTTAAATGTTTCGATCATGTCCCCCCTTTTCCTTCTGTCCTCCAGACTATACAGATTGAGTTCATGAAGTCTTTCCTGATACATTTTATGCTTAAGACCTTCCACCATTCTTGTAGCCCGTCTTTGGACCCATTCAGTATTGTCAATATCTTTTTGTAGGTGAGGTCTCCAGAACTGAACACAGTCTTCCAAATGTGGTCTCACCAGCGCTCTATACAGCGGGATCACAATCTCCCTCTTCCTGCTTGTTATACCTCTAGCTATGCAGCCAAGCATCCTACTTGCTTTCTATCTATATTTGCTACTTGCTTTCTATATAATAATATATTCTATTGTTTTTTATCCCCTCTTTGGCATTAACAAATGGGCCACTATTACATATATTTAAAGAAAGTGTTATTAACTTCAGCTCATGCATAGCATCAAATTATTGAAATATTGCTTTTGAGTATAAGACTCACTTAAATTTTCAGCCTCTTTCAGGGGAGGGGAAAGGGTGTGTCTTATACTCCAAAAAATACATTATCTTTCTATTTCTATTTTTCTCCCTTTTTAATGGCTGGAGGTAGAACATAGCTAGAGGTATAACAAGCAGGAAGAGGGAGATTATGATCCCGCTATATAGAGAGCTGGTGAGACCACATTTGGAATACTGTGTTCAGTTCTGGAGACCTCACCTACAAAAAGATATTAACAAAATTGAACGGGTCCAAAGACGGGCTACAAGAATGATGGAAGGTCTTAAGCATAAAACGTATCAGGAAAGACTTAATGAACTCAATCTGTATAGTCTGGAGGACAGAAGGAAAAGGGGGGACATGATCAAAACATTTAAATATGTTAAAGGGCTAAATAAGGTCCAGGAGGGAAGTGTTTTTAATAGGAAAGTGAACACAAGAACAAGGGGACACAATCTGAAGTTAGTTGGGGGAAAGATCAAAAGCAACATGAGAAAATATTATTTTACTGAAAGAATAGTAGATCCTTGGAACAAACTTCCAGCAGATGTGGTTGGTAAATCCACAGTCACTGAATTTAAACATGCCTGGGATAAACATATATCCACCCTAAGATAAAATACAGAAAATAGTATAAGGGCAGACTAGATGGACCATGAGGTCTTTTTCTGCCGTCAGACTTCTATGTTTCTATGTTTCTATTATGATATGTTTTTTTGTTTAAGGCTGGTTTCCAAATCTCTGGTAGGCGGGACGTGTCATCCTGTTTGTTCATGCTGAAGGGGTGCTTCTCTATCTCTATGGCTTCCATAGTAATTCTTCTGTATAAATTTTCTGTTTTGGAAAGTAATTTAGTTTTTTCAAAGTCAATTTCGTGCCCTGTTTTTTTTAATGTGCTGGACAGGGGAGGAAGTCTTTTCTTCTTTTTTAACTGCATTCTTATGTTCTGCAATGCGTGTGCTCACTCTTCCATTGGTTTGTCCAATGTATGTGGCTGCACATGTTTTACAAGTGATTTCATAGATTCCTTGGTTTTCGAGTTGGATTTTATCTTTTGGGTTTCTTAGGATGTTTGAGGTTAGTTGGGGGAAAGATCAGAAGCAACGTGAAAAAATATTATTTTACTGAAAGAGTAGTGGATGCTTGGAACAAACTTCCAGCAGACGTGGTTGGTAAATCCACAGTAAGTGAATTTAAACATGCCTGGGATAAACATAGATCCATCCTAAGATAAAATACAGAAAATGGTATAAGGGCAGACTAGATGGACCATGAGGTCTTTTTCTGCCGTTTTCTGCTGTTTCTATGTTTCTCTTGGAGGGCGAAAACAGCCTCCCAAGTTTCTGGAGGCCAGCGAGGAGCAGGATTTGGGAGTTCTCCAAACTGCACAGAATTTCAACTAGCAAGTTTTTTGATTGCTTTAACCCTTTTTTCCTTTTCACTTTTCTAACTCTTCCGTCATATTTTACATTTCTCTTTTTAATATTGTTTAAAAAAATATTCAATCAGTGTACTGAAAAACAAAATTATACCTTACTATTTTGAAATAAATGTTCATGCATTTCGGTGCGTTGGCTGATATTTTTCTTGAGGTCCATTAGGTTCCCAGCACGTTTGATTTTTAAAGATTCTTTTAATTAAAAAAAGGAGGGGTAATCTAGCATGCGATAATGAACAGCTTTGGCCTTAAGAATAACCTTTGCAACCTCAAAGGCACCCCATAACTCAAGGTGACTCCTGTTAAGAAAATCCAAAGCAAGGTCAGGTACAAACTAGCAGAGAGTATTTTGGGAGACGAGAAGGGATTCTGGGCCAATATGCTGTTCAGTAAAGCAGATCATGAAATAAAAACTGCAGAAAAACTAAAAGTGCTTTTATTGAAATTGGCTACAGTAACAGAAGGTTGCAAGTGTGCTTGCGGTCGATACCGCTGACAATTTTGATATCCGAGTGAAGGAAGAAAATGTATTTCTGAGTTACATTACTTTTGCCAGACCCATCCTCGAATACAGCTCATCTGTTTGGAACCCATATCGCATCTCAGACATTAACACCCTTGAAAATGTCCAAAGATACTTCACCGGAAGAGCCCTTCACTCCTCCACTCGAAACAGAATACCCTACGAGACTAGACTTTCAATCCTGGGCCTAGAAAGTTTAGAACTAAGACGCCTTAAACAAGATCTAAGTATTGCCCACAAGATCATATGCTGCAACGTCCTGCCTGTCGGCGACTACTTCAGCTTCAACCACAACAACACAAGAGCACACAACAGATTTAAACTTAATATTAACCGCTCCAAAATTGACTGTAAAAAATATGACTTCAGTAACCGAGTTGTCGAAGTGTGGAACTCATCACCGGACTCCATAGTGTCATCCCCAAACCCCCAACACTTTACCCTTAGACTATCCACAGTTGACCTCTCCAGATTCCTAAGAGGTCAGTAAGGGGCGAGTACAAGTGCACTAGAGTGCCTTCTGTCCCCTGTCCTATTGCTCTGCTATGTCTCCTATACCTTTCTTCTATTCCTATATCTCTTCTTCTATTCTTTCATTGATATATTCTATTCCTATATCTTCTTTTCTATTATTTCTTAGATATATTTTACTATGAGTATCTCCTCTATAACCTTCATTACTATGTGTATATAGATATATACCCACTAAAACCCTCATTGTGTATTGGACAAAATAAATAAATAAAATAAATAAATAAAATAAATACATCCAAATACAGTGGTACCTCTACCTAAGAAGGCCTCTACTTAAGAACTTTTCTAGATAAGAACCGGGTATTCAATTTTTTTTTTGCCTCTTCTTAAGAACCATTTTCTATTTAAGAATCCAAGCACAGAAAAATTTCCTAGGAAATTTGAGAGTGTCACGAAGGCCTGGCCAGTTTCCTGCCACTCCCCCTGGGTTTCTCTCTCTGGCACAGTGTATGGGGGGTGTTGTGGTTGGCTCTGGCCCAGCTCCTGCCCCAAGGAATGTGGAGGTGGATGCAGGGGAAACATCAACGTGTCATAGGCCTGTTTTATTACCGACAGAGTCAGGTAGTGCAGTTTCCTCGGGCGAAGAAGAAGGTGGGGGTGACTTGGAAGAGGGGGGCTTGGCA
Organism: Erythrolamprus reginae; assembly: GCF_031021105.1. Classification (NCBI taxonomy): domain Eukaryota; kingdom Metazoa; phylum Chordata; class Lepidosauria; order Squamata; family Dipsadidae; genus Erythrolamprus; species Erythrolamprus reginae. The sequence goes on along the minus strand of NC_091953.1, from coordinate 10,517,512 downwards.
CACAGCCCAGGCAGTCAATCTCCATTATCTTCGGTTGATTCGGATGAGGAAGTGTTAGACCCACGCAGGCACAGACTTATGCATAGAAGAGACCAATTGAGGAAATATTACAGAAGATAAGAGAGGCCACCTGTGTTTGGGTGGGGCTCCAGTAATTAGAGCTGCTGATATAAATAGCAGCTGCTCAAATGGCAGGCGCTAGTGTAACAGAAAGTGCCCGAATGTCTGGCATTTCAAGAGGCAATGTCTCAAAAGTAATGACTGCTTTTGAAAGAGAAGGGAAAATGTCCTCAGCCAAGCACAGGTCTGGTCGAAAGTCGAAGTTGTCTGAGAGAGACCGCCGGACTCTAAAGCAAATTGTTCGAGCGGATCGCAAGACCGCAGCTCCTAAAATCACTGCAGAGCTCAATAGACATGTACAGAACCCAGTTTCCACAAAAACTGTTGAAAGGGAGCTTCACAAATCTGGATTCCACAGAAGAGCTGCAAGGTGTTTCCATTTCTTTGTCCACCCCCTGTAAATACAGCCCTTCATTGAGTCATTTCCATTCCTGCTTTATTCCCTTCCCTTCATCAATCTGTTTTTCTCTTTCAGTAAAACCTTACCATTGAAATGGTGACCCACTGAATTATGGATTGTTTAATATCAAATAAAAATGCTACATACACAATACCAACGCTCTTCTGGCGATTTTGAGAAGAGTGCCTGCATGCTTGCTTTTTCCTGGCTACATTTGAAAAGCAATATTATCTATTTTTTAAAGAATTACTCAACATTCTCTTCTGTTTTTCCTCCTAGACAGAAGAAGAGGCTGAATAGACATCGCTGTATCATATTAAATTCAACTCTCATGGCAAAAGCCTTGAATAACAAAAGCACAATCCACCAAGTATACAAGCTAAAAATAGGAACATTAAATGTGTGCTTTGTGGACTGGATACAGATTGAAAATTCTCAAAGGCAGACCTACAGAAATGTTGATCAGAAATTCCAGTGGTAATCTCTTCTGAACACGATTCATTCATTTATTTATTTATTTTTATTCATTTGTCCAATACACAAATACATAGGAAGAAAAATAGACATGTAGTAATATATATATATAAGGGTAAATGTGAGCTTGGAGGAGAGGATATATAAAAGAATGAAAATATAGAATAATTAAAAAATATTATAAAATATCATGAGAGAAAGGAAAGACAATTGGACAGGGGATGAAAGGCACACCAGTGTACTTATGTACGCCCCTTACTGGCCTCTTAGGAACCTGGAGAGGTCAATCGTGGAGAGTCTAAGGGAGAAATGTTGGGGGTTAGGGTTTGACACAATTGAGTCCGGCAATGAGTTCCATACTTCGATAACTCGATTGTTGAAATCATATTTTTTACAGTCAGGTTTGGAGCGGTTTGTATTAAGTTTGAATCTGTTGTGTGCTCTTGTGTTGTTGCGGTTGAAGCTGAAGTAGTCATTGACCGGTAGGACGTTGCAGCATATGATCTTGTGAGCAATATTCAAATCGTGTTGTAGGCGCCGTAGTTCTAGGCTTTCTAGGCCCAGGATTGTTAGTCTATTTTCGTAGGATATTCTGTTTCGAGTGGAGGAGTGAAGGGCTCTTATGGAGAAATATCTTTGGACATTTTCAAGGGTGTTGATGTCTGAGATGTGGTATGGGTTCCAGACAGATGAGCAGCAGTCTAGGATGGGTTCATTCAGATTCCTGCCCAATTGAGTTCAGAACCACTGGGGTTTTTTTTTCTTTCAAATTTGTCCTTGAATTAAGGAAAATAATGGGAAGTAAGTCACTGAATCCAATTTTTAAACTTTATATTTTAAGAGTTTTACATAACCTAAAGACTAATCTAGAGAAAAAGAAGGGAAAAAAGAAGATGCAAAAAGAAAAAAAACACACAAACTAGATATGAATCCAATGTTTAATTTCTCCAGCCATTACTTCCAACATAACCATAAAGAAGGAATTAAAACCAATACGTTCTATCCTGGACCTACACAGCTTGAAAACAAAGGAGGAATCCACACACTGATATTTCAAATCAGTCTTTTTATACACTGCTCAAAAAAATAAAGGGGACACTTAAACAACACAATATAACTTCAAGTAAATCAAACTTCTGTAAAATCAAACTGTCCACTTAGGAAACAAGACTGATTGACAATCCATTTCACCTGCTGTTGTGCACATTCAATTTTGTACAGAACAAAGTATTCCGTGAGAATATTTCATTCATTCAGATCTAGGATAAAACCATCAACAAACAAGCCTATCATGATATTTAATAATCTTATTTCTTTGTAACCCAGCAAATTTAGGTATTGTGGGTGAAGGAGCAAAAAGAACAACAATGCCTTACTTGGGTGAAATGATGATGTCAACGTTTTACCATCATGTCTTCTGGAATCCTTGGATGTCTAAATTAATCCATCCATCCATCTATCCATCCATCAATTGGTCTTAAATTGGTCTCCGAGTCTTTGGAGAGGGGCGGCATACAAGTCTAATAAATTATTATTAATTATTATTATTATTAAATGTCAAGTCAGTGGGGGCAAAATAACTACTTAATTTTAAAGAGAAATAAACCTAGTTTGGACTATATAAACTGAAAATTATCTATAATTTTATTTGCTTTCAGAAGAGGATGTCTAGAGGCCTTGATATCTTCAACCAAGCTATCTCCACTGCATTCTGCAGTGTTTTTGATGACCTCAGTAGAGTGTTTTTACATTCTTTCTGTTCTTTCTATTTTTTTCAAAATCAGTTATTTTTAACTACTAAATCAAGTTCCTCTTTGATCCAGCGTTGCCCTCTTGTTCCTCCGCTGGAAGTTAAGTATAAGAGTTTTCAATTTGCTCCTTGTACTCTGAAGCATCCATTTGCTTTTGAATCTGAGGGATAGCCTTGTACTTATTACAGACACTTGTGATCCGGAAAGCTTTCAAAGATAAACTTTTTTTTTGAAAATAACCAGGAAAAAAAAGCCCTTCTTGAAATAATTAAAGTCTTTAGAATAATAAAAATCTCTAAAAATAGAAATTAAACAGGATCAAACTATAAAAGCTGAAATGTCTTAGAGAGGCGAAAATGTTGCAAAGAAGGAAAGTGTATAAATTTCCACATGTATTTTTAACTCAATGTTTTTTTTAAAAAATAAAGTTTCTAGAAATCTCTGCAGTCACAATGTCTTGGAGCTATCGGCTATGTTCTGTGCAACTTGTATGATTCAGTTTCTTTAAAGGGGAACCAAGTTTGTTTGTTACACTTGTAAAATTTGCTGTTGAATTAATCACACTGATGATATACAATATGTTCCTTTATCAGCACAGATGACAAATCTGCTCTGTGACCTACACAGGCTATCAACAAGCTACTGAATCTCATTCTAGGTGCTGGTAATGACCTAGAAAGGATATCTAATGTTGGTTATGACCTATAAAGTCCTTCATGGCACCGGACCAGATTATCTCCGGTACCGCCTTCTGCCGCATGAATTCCAGCGACCAGTTAGGTCCCACAGAGTGGACCTTCTCTGAGTCCCATCAACTAAACAATGTCATTTGGACCCAGGGGAAGAGCCTTCTGTGTGGCAGCCCCGGCCCCCTGGAACCAACTCCCCCCAGAGATTAGAATTGCCCCCACCCTCCTCGCCTTTTGTAAGCTCCTTAAAACCCACCTCTGCCGTCAGGCATGGGGGAACTGAGATATTCTTTCCCCCTAGGCCTCTACAATTTATGCATGGTATGTTTGTATGTATGTTTGGTTTTATAAATAAGGTTTTTTTGTTGTTTTAGTATTGGATTGTTACATGCTGTTTTTATCACTGTTGTGAGCTGCCCTGAGTCCACGGAGAGGGGCGGCATACAAATCCAATAAATGAATGAATGAATGAATGAATGAATGAATGAATCAATCAATCAATCAATCAATCAATCAATCTTGTATGGGACCAGAATATCTGAAGGGCCCCCTTCAGCAACAGAATGATCAGTACCTGGAATGTACTGCCTGACTCTGTGGTTTCTTCCCCAAAACCCCAAAACTTTAACCTTAGATTGTCAATAGTCAAACTCACCCCATTCCTAAGAGATCTGTAAAGGGCGTTCATATGCGCGCCATTGTTTATTTATTTTATTTGTCATACAAGTATAGTATTGTATTGTAGTATGTTTAACATAATATAAGTATAAAGTAGAGATAGAAAAGATAGAAACATAGAAGACTGACAGCAGAAAAAGACCTCATGATCCATCTTCGGAGTCTTCGGAGAGGGGCGGCATACAAATCTAATAAATTATTATTATTATTATTATTATTATTATTATTATTATTATTATTATCTAGTCTGCCCTTATACTATTTTTTGTATTTTATCTTAGGATGGATCTATGTTTATCCCAGGCATGTTTAAATTCAGTTACTGTGGATTTACCAACCACGTCTGCTGGAAGTTTGTTCCAAGGATCTACTACTCTTTCAGTAAAATAATATTTTCTCATGTTGCTTTTGATCTTTCCCCCAACTAACTTCAGACTGTGCGCCCCCTCCTCAAGAAGCCTTCCCTGGACCCAGCCATACTTAATAACTACCGTCCAGTCTCCAACCTTCCCTTTATGGGGAAGGTTGTTGAGAAGGTGGTGGCGCTCCAGCTCCAGCGGTCCTTGGAAGAAGCCAATTATCTAGGTCCCCAACAGTCAGGTTTCAGGCCCGGTTACAGCATGGAAACTGCTTTGGTCGCATTGATGGATGATCTCTGGCGGGCCCGGGACAGGGGTTTATCCTCTGTCCTGGTGCTCCTTGACCTCTCAGCGGCTTTTGATACCGGTTTTAGTATTGGATTTATATGATGTTTTTTATTACTGTTGTTAGCCGCCCCGAGTCTACGGAGAGGGGCAGCATACAAATCCAATAAATAAATAAATAAAATAAATAATGCTGTGACCACCATTTTGTTATGCTCTTCCTCCCCATAAATTAGAGGACTCATACTTAATATGCATGTTAAGAAATCTTCTGATGTTTTCTTACAACTTTGTGTAATTATAATGATCTTAGCATATGTTGGGCTAGGATGTATGTTGAATCTGATTGAAAAGATGTTCTTGGACTTCTCTTAGATTTCTTCCTCACTGAGGGTGCATGTAATTGCCCTTAGGATTAGAGCTGGTCTTATGGTGCTTCTCTCTCTTTTGCTCAAAGTATTTTTAGATGGGCTCAAATGAGGACCTAAGTGAATGGTTTAATTTCAGATGGACTGTTCTGTTATGTGTGTTTGATTAACTCAACGTTGCAAATAAGAAATTGAAAGACAGCGACTTGCCAATGCTTACAAATTTGTCTGTAAAATTATATTCAAGCCATTGTCTGGGATCATAGTTTAGTCTCTTAACTCATAGGTAACACCATCTGTTGCTCCAGACGAAAAAGTTCACCATTTTCCTCAACTGAAAAATGTATATATTCCCAATGTGGGGAAACTGTGACCCTCCAGATGTTACTGAAGTATCGTCTAAGCAACATCCTTCAATATTGGCTAGAACTTCTTGGATTTGTAGTGTGTCCACATCTGGAAGGACATCTGTTGTACCCCATCACTGCTGTGGTTCTTTTAATTATAATTTGAAACTGAAGCTTCTAGTCAGCTACTAGTCCGAGTCCCAAAGGTGCTTTTTCAGAAGGCCCGACTATCCTGTCAAAGCTGAAAAAAGCTTCTTGAATGAGAAGCAAAACCAACCAATTGCCTTCAAAAAAAGCACCTTTGGGACCACCAAGACCTGGGTGACTAGCAATCTCTACAGACTTTTAGCTATACAATTTGGGATGAGCACTGTTATGTCCTGGGTTTCTGGTGGGAAAATGCAAGGTGTTAATTGGTTGGCCGTGCCTGTCAGCCGTGCATATATCTAGTTGCTGTGCGTGGCCTCTGTTGTTGTTTTCCTTGTTAGTCTGTGGTTGCTATTGTGTGGAGCTTTTATTTATTTAATTGGATTTGTATGCCGCCCCTCTCCAAGGACTCCGGACGGCTAATAATAAATCATTGCTTCAATAAATGACTGTTGGGCCTGTTTCGTTCTTCTTCCATTCAGGGGATTTAACACTGACGACTTTCTTTCTTTCTTTCTTTCTTTCTTTCTTTCTTTCTTTCCTTCCTTCCTTCTTTCTCTTTCTCTTTCTTTATTCTTTCTTTCTTTCCTCCTCCTTCCTTCCTTCCTCTTTCTTTCTTTTTCTTTCTTTCTTTCCTTCCTTCCTTTCCTTCCTTCCTTCCTTCCTTCCTCCTTTCCTTCCTTCCTTCTTTCTTTCTTTCTTTCTTTCCTTCCTTCCGTCTTCCCTTCCCTTCCTTCCTTCCGCCCTCCCTCCTCCTCCTCCTTTCTTTCTTTCTTTCTTTCTTTCCTTCCTTCTTTCTCTTTCTTTCTTTCCTCCTCCTTCCTTCCTTCCTCTTTCTTTCTTTCTTTTTCTTTCTTTCTTTCCTTCCTTCCTTTCTTTCCTTCCTTTCCTTCCTTCCTCCTTTCCTTCCTTCCTCCTTTCCTTCCTTCCTTCCTTCCTTCCTTCCTTCTTCCCTTCCCTCCCTCCCTCCCTCCCTCCTCCTTCTTTCTTTCTTTCTTTCTTTCTTTCTTTCCTTCCTTCCTTCCTTCTTTCTCTTTCTCTTTCTTTATTCTTTCTTTCTTTCTTTCCTCCTCCTTCCTTCCTTCCTCTTTCTTTCTTTTTCTTTCTTTCTTTCCTTCCTTCCTTTCCTTCCTTCCTTCCTCCTTTCCTTCCTTCCTTCCTCCTTTCCTTCCTTCCTTCCTTCCTTCCTTCCTTCTTTCTTTCTTTCCTTCCTTCCTTCCTTCCTTCCGTCTTCCCTTCCCTTCCTTCCTTCCTTCCGCCCTCCCTCCTCCTCCTCCTCCTTTCTTTCTTTCTTTCTTTCTTTCTTTCTTTCTTTCTTTCCTTCTCTTTCTCTTTCTCTTTCTTTCTTTCCTCCTCCTTCCTTCCTTCCTTCCTCTTTCTTTCTTTCTTTTTCTTTCTTTCTTTCCTTCCTTCCTTTCCTTCCTTCCTTCCTTTCCTTCCTTCCTCCTTTCCTTCCTTCCTCCTTTCCTTCCTTCCTTCCTTCTTCCCTTCCCTTCCTCCCTCCCTCCCTCCCTCCTCCTCCTCCTCTTCTTTCTTTCTTTCTTTCTTTCTTTCTTTCTTTCTTTCTTCCATTTACTGCTTCTTCAGATCCCTTCAATTTGTGGTCTGCCTTACCCCAACCAAAATGCATACTGTAAACCAAGGTCCTCTATTGTCTAAACCTATCAATGTTGAGACCTGCGGACTTCAATTCCCAGAATTCCATGCTGGCTGGGGAATTCTGGAAGTTGAAGTCCATGGTCTAAAAGTTCCCAAGGCACCCTCCACCCCCTGCCATGGTGTAAATATTTGATTGAATGTTCTTCCTTACACGTACATAGGCTTTTGCATAGTTTATTTCCTTTTCGGTGAATGCAAGCTTGCGTCCTCAATATTTATTCTTAACCTGCAATCACTGTAATACACATTAAATATGTCTTTTTTCAGTTCAGCACCTGTCTATTTCATGGGAGCTGTTCCCAGTCCTCAGATTTGCTAAAATAGCATTTATAGTTTTAGGACCAGGGTGAGTATTTAAGGTCAGACAACTAGAAGGCTCTATCTTTCTGCATGCTTAGCTAAACAGCAAAGATAATAATTTGAACCTTCAGTAAGACTATATGTTGTCACATGAATGCAGTTGGGCAGTTTCAAGTATTTCTTTTATAAAGATAATAGAGTATTGATGGAGGTTTCATTTTAGATTCTGTGGGTCACGAGTTGCCCTGGAACGTAGTCTAAAATCCATATACGGTGACCTGCATAAATGAATTAAAATTCAGATTGGATATTGAAGGATTGCCCTGCGTACATTGCTATTTAGTCACTTTTAAAATTTGACATCAATTTAATAGAATACATTTTTCCTATAATGATCATATCTAATAAGAGAGTGCTCCTAATTTGCATGCCATTAGTGTAATATTTCAGTAATCACTGGTAATTATGAGCCTAAGCTATTACATTTGAAATGCAGTTCCATATTTAATATAAGAAATGTTCTCTCGTCAACGGTTTCTGACTTTAATTTTCTTTGTGTGTTTTATCTGTGTCATTCACGTCTCAAGTTTTGGAAGAGATGCTTTGTGTGAGATTGAGTGGCCCTTTCTATATAGGCTTCCTTGATCATTGTCTCACCAAAGCTTTTGAAAAAAAGACAAGAAAAAGAAGAAGCAGTTGGCTCTAAAAAGTTTTCAGTACTCAGCCTCCGGTTTGAAATTTCAGACTTTTTGTAAGAAACTAGTACGGGATGAGGAAAAAGTACGTATTTGTTAGGTTACTTCAGTTTAAAATTGGAGAACACTGTTATTTATTATTTATTATTTTTTATTTATTCATTTGTCCAATACACAAATACATAGGAAGAAAAATAGACATGTAGTAATATATATAAGGGTAAAGTGAACTTAGAGGAGAGGATATATGAAAGAAAGAAAATATATATGAGAAGTGAGAGAAAGGAAAGACAATTGGACAGGGGACGAAAGGCACACCAGTGCACTTATGTACTACGCCCCTTACTGGCCTCTTAAGAACCTGGAGAGGTCAATCGTGGAGAGTCTAAGGGAGAAGTGTTGGGGGTGAGGGGTTGAGACGATTGAGTCCGGTAATGAGTTCCACGCTTCGATAACTCGATTGTTGAAATCATATTTTTTACAGTCAAGTTTGGAGCGGTTCGTATTAAGTTTGAATCTGTTGCGTGCTCTTGTGTTGTTGCGGTTGAAGCTGAGGGTTCAATTATGAGAGTTATCTAGAAAGTAAGGTTACAAGGCATGTAGCTCTCGCAGGAAATGTTCACGGGGGAAATTGGTATTACTATCATGTAGTGGGAAGCCAGCGGAAGAGAATGAGCAGTGCCATTGGTCAGTAGATCATTGACTGGCATTGTGATGAAGGTTATAAATGAGCGTCCTCATTCCATTTCCCTCCAAGTGCAAAGTGCACACTGTAATTTTATTTATTTATTTATTTATTGTTAGAGTTGAAAGGGACCATGAAGGCCATCGAGTTCAACCCCCTGCCCAAGCAGGAACCCTATGGTACATCAGTCAAGTGGCAGTTCAATCTTCTCTTAAAAATGTCCAGAGTGTTGGAGTTCACAACGTCCGCTGGTAGGTTGTTCCATTGGTTGATCGCTCGGACCCTCAGGAAGTTCCTCCTTATCTCCATGTTGAATCTCTCCTTGGTCAGCTTCCAGCCGTTGTTCCTCATCCGGCCCTCTGGTGCCCTGAAGAATAAAGTGATCCCCTCCTCTCTGTGACATCCCCTCGTATACTTGTAGACTGTTATCATGTCCGCTCTGGCCCTCCTTTTCTCTAGGCTATCCATGCCCAGTTCCCTCAGTCTCTCTTCGTAAGTCTTGGTTTCCAATCCCTTAATCATCTTGGTTGCTCTTTTTTGCACCTTCTCCAGAGTTTCAATGTCTCTTTTGAAGTGCGGTGACCAGAGCTGAATACAGTACTCCAGGTGTGGTCGGACCAGGGCGTAGCAGAGTGGTATTAAGACTTCCCTGGTGTTGGAGTGAATTCCCGTGTTGATTCATCTTAGGATTGTGTTGGCTTTTTTGGCTGCTGCTGCACATTGTTGGCTCATGCTTAGTTGATTGTCCACCAAGACTCTGAGGTCTCTTTTGCAGTCGCTACTGCTAAGAGGGGTTTCTCCCAGGTTGTAATGCATTACTTGAATGCTAAGGGCGTGAACGCTGCTGCGATGGGTGCCCAACATTTGTTATGACGGGTGAAAAAAATGAAAAAAATAATTAATTTGGAACCTGCACCATAATCTTTGGCACTTAAGTCTTTTGTTATTAATATACCGAGGTCTTCAAAGAAAAGTCAGAAAGTCCAGTTGCCTCTTGAAAGAAAGAATATTTGTACTATTGATGGTCTTCAGACATAAGTGGCTACAGTGCCCATTAGCCATGACCTATAGTCAATGATTGATAATAAGAGAAGTTGTGTGAAGATAAATGGAGTGTACAGAACTGGAGAAAGCCGAGATAGAAAACAGCTTTTCAGAAGCAACCTGAAATATTACAGTCGCCAAATGTTGCCTTAACTCTCATGGCCAAAGGTGAAAAATGATGGGAAGTTTAGTTCCAATGTAGTGCCAGAAAGATTGCTGTGATACAGCCTTGTGATTCTATCTCAACGAAGGAGATGCTGTGATTGATTAAATGGCATGTTCATCTTCATCCCAAATGACTCTGAAGCACTGGGGGAAAATAAATTCAAATCTGCCTGGTAACATGAAGGAGAGGACCTAAGGTAAACACAGTTATTCTTTCTTTTAGCTGGTCATGAGCACAGTCGAGGAGCATGGTATCTTTCAGCAGAATGTTAAGAATAATTGTAGTAAGGTTAGATAAAGTAAAGATAAATGAGTAAAATAAGATATAGAAACATAGAGACATAGAAGACTGACGGCAGAAAAAGACCTCATGGTCCATCTAGTCTGCCCTTATACTATTTTCTGTATTTTATCTTAGGATGGATATATGTTTATCCCAGGCATGTTTAAATTCAGTGACTGTGGATTTACCAACCACATCTGCTGGAAGTTTGTTCCAAGGATCTACTACTCTTTCAGTAAAATAATATTTTCTCATGTTGCTTTTGATCTTACCCCCAACTAACTTCAGATTGTGTCCCCTTGTTCTTGTGTTCACTTTCCTATTAAAAACACTTCCCTCCTGGACCTTATTTAACCCTTTGACATATTTAAATGTTTTGATCATGTCCCCCCTTTTCTTTTGTCCTCCAGACTATACAGATTGAGTTCATTAAGTCTTTCCTGATACGTTTTATGCTTAAGACTTTCCACCATTCTTGTAGCCCGTCTTTGGACCCGTTCAATTTTGTCAATATCTTTTTGTAGGTGAGGTCTCCAGAACTGAACACAGTATTCCAAATGGGGTCTCACCAGCGCTCTATATAGCAGGATCACAATCTCCCTCTTCCTGCTTGTTATACCTCTAGCTATGCAGCCAAGCATCCTACTTGCTTTTCCTACTGCCCGACCACACTGCTCACCCATTTTGAGACTGTCAGAAATCACTACCCCTAAATCCTACTCTTCTGAAGTTTTTGCTAACACAGAACTGCCAATACAATACTCAGATTGAGGATTCCTTTTCCCCAAGTGCATTATTTTACATCTGGAAACATTAAACTGCAGTTTCCATTGCTTTGACCATTTTATATTATAAAATAAAATAAAATGCAGGGATGTATATTGCTCAAAAAAAAAGAGGGAACACTCAAATAACACATCTTAGATCTGAATGAATAAAATATTCTCATTGAATACTTTGTTCTGTACAAAGTTGAATGTGCACAACAGCATGTGAAATTGATTGTCAATCAGTGTTGCTTCCTAAGTGGACAGTTTGATTTCACAGAAGTTTGATTTACTTGGAGTCATGTTGTGTTGTTTAAGTGTTCCCTTTATTTTTTTGAGCGGTGTATAACATTGTGAGCTGTCCAGAGTCACCTCTGTGTGAGTTGGTTGGCTATATAAATTTGTATAATAAATGAAAAAATAAAACGTAGGTTAACATTCAAAACCAGTGTGTTTTAGATTGAATTCATTACTTTTACAAGCAATCCCAAGGTGTTCTCTAAAACATGATCTCTGTTGGACAGAGTATAAACAGATGGAGAATAAACTTAGCAATTCTAGTAACTACATATATTTTGGTGCCTTGAAAGAAATAAGATAATCATTGGTTAGAGTCCCAAGACATGATTCCCTCAAGTAGTGTCTATAACCATTGGCTCTAGCTGAGGCATATAACTGACAAATGAATATGACATGGTTTCTATTTTGATGCTTCGTTGAGGACCTGTATACTGAACGACTCAAAAAGAGGGCTGTGAAAATATTTACTGACCCCTTGCATCCTGGACATAAACTGTTTCAACTCCTACCCTTTCTTTCTTTCTTTCTTCCTTCCTTCCTTCCTTCCTTCGTTTATTTATTTATTTATTTATTTAGTTAGTTAGTTAGTTAGTTAGTTAGTTACTTAGTTAGTTAGTTAGTCTAATAGACAATGAGAGTTTTAGTGTATATATACACATAGTAAAATACATGATGAAGGTTATAGAGGAGATACTCATAGTAAAATATATCTCAGAAAGAATAGAAAAGAAGATATAATAATAGAACATATCAATGAAAGAACAGAAGAAGATGTATAGAAATAGAAGAAAGGTATAGGACAGGGGACGGAAGGCACTCTAGTGCACTTGTACTCACCCCTTACTGACCTCTTAGGAATCTGGATAGGTCAACCGTAGATAATCTAAGGGTAAAGTGTTGGGGGTTTGGGGATGACACTATGGCGTCCGGTAATGAGTTCCACTCTTCGACAACTCGGTTACTGAAGTCATATTTTTTACAGTCAAGTTTGGAGCAGTTAATATTGAGTTTAAATTTGTTGTGTGCTCTTGTGTTGTTGTGGTTGAAGCTGAAGTAGTCGCCGACAGGCAGGACGTTGCAGCATATGATCTTGTGGGCAATACTTAGATCATGTTTAAGGCGTCTTAGTTCTAGGGTTTTTAGACCCAGGATTGAAAGTCTAGTCTCGTAGGGTATTCTGTTTCGAGTGGAGGAGTGAAGGGCTCTTCTGGTGAAGTATCTTTGGACATTTTCAAGGGTATTAATGTCTGAGATGTGATATGGGTTCCAAACAGATGAGCTGTATTTGAGGATGGGTCTGGCAAAATGTCGCACACCAAGACAACTAGATACAAGAACAGTTTTTTTCCTGAATGTCATCACTCTGCTAAACAAATAATTCCCTCAACACTGTCAACTTTTTACTAAGTCCGCACTTCTATTTCGACTACTTTTTTCTCATCATTCCTATCACCCATTTCCTACCACTTAGGACTGTATGACTTTAACTTGTTGCTTGTATCCTTAAGATTTTTTATTAATATTGTTTCTTCATTCCTTATTTGACCCCTATGACAATCATTAAGTGTTGTACCTCCTGATTCTTGACAAATCTATATTTTCTTTTATGTACACTGAGAGCATCTGCACCAAGACAAATTCCTTGTGTGTCCAGTCGTACTTGGCCAATAAAGAATTATATTCTATTCCATTCTATCAACAAAGACATATTCTATCAAAAGGTATCACTTGTTAAGACCATAGAACCCAGCTGCTCAAATCTGGTAAGGGCTATCCTATGATGTTGAGTCAAACCCATTGTGAAGTAGTTTCCTCCTTTTGTATATTTGTTCATTCATTCATTCATTCATTCATTCATTCATTCATTTATTTATTGGATTTGTATGCCGCCCCTCTCCGTGGACTCGGGGCAGCTAACAACAGTGGTAAAAACAGCATGTATAAATCTAATACTAAAACAGCTAAAAACCCTTGTTATAAAACCAATCATACATACAAACATACCATGCATAAATTGTAGAAGCCTAGGGGCATTGATCCTCATTGATTTTCTATATTGGTTCAGACATGGATTTCAGCCAAGTACTCTTTTACTAATCAGGCCAAGTACACTAAGAGTTTAGTGGCCCAAACCTTTCTGTGTCTTACAAATTTTATAGGAGCTGGTCAGTTCAGGTCACATTATCCAGAAAGAACGTTTTTGTCCACTGGGTGGCTCCCATATTTCTGCTCTCTCTCTCTCTCTTTGGTAAAATATCTAAGAATGAAAAGTAAGTGTTAATGAACATTTTTTCCTAAAGAGAAAGAATGACTAATTTATGGTAACTCTTGTTTATTCGTCAAAATGAAAGGGGGGAAGCTGAAAGAGAAGGGAAAAAATTCCTTTCTATATGTCTTCAGAGAACACACAGCAGATATTTTTAGAAGCTAATCCACCCATGGCTGTAATATTTCATTAGAACTTTTATCACATGCATATTTTAAGATAAAATACGGCATGAAAGTGAATGCATAGAATGCGAGTCGCTTGAAAGAAAGAGAAAGTGGATGCAATTTTTAAAACAATGTGTATCGATTCAGAGATGGTGAGGGATAGATTCATGTGAGACAAATTGAAAATAAATGAGTTTGAGGACTGGGGATCAGTCAACATTTGTTTTGCATCATCAGATCAGTCTGGATTGTTGATATGATTTGACTGAGAATTTGAATAAATCTGATTCAATTCAATGCTTCAGCCTGAAAGGCTGGATTGGGTTAGTTCGGTTCTTTATTTGATTTTTTTCCAACCAGTCGAGGAAAGGGGGAAAAAACTTTTCCCCATTCAGCTCAATTGAACTTTCTTATGGAGTTCAATAAGCCAGTTCAATCTGAAAAAAATTTATTCAGGTGTGCTCTGAGTAGAATCTCTGAATAAATACTTTCCCCAGTCCCAATAAACATCCTACCTTAATTATAACTCAGATACAGATGAACAGAGTTGGAAGGGGATTTGTAGGTCATCTAGTTCAAACCCCTGCCCAAGGTGGAGACCCTACCACCATTTCTGACAGGTGGCAGTCCAGTCTCTCCTTGAAACCTTCCAATGATGAAGATCGCACAACAAGGTATTGTACTGGGACGAATGCTCTTCATTCTCTACATCAATGACCTTTGCGATTACATCACAAGCAACTGTGTCCTCTTCGCTGACGATGTAAAGCTCTTCAACACCACCGATAACACAACTACTCTCCAAAAAGACCTGAACTCTGTTTCTGAGTGGTCCAACACATGGCAACTCCAAATCTCAACTAGCAAATGCTCTGTCCCACACATTGGGAAAAAGAATCTGAAGTCCAAATAATCAAATTATCACAGATAATCCCCACTCGGTTAAAGACCTCGGTATACTAACAACAAAAGATTTAAGTGCCAAAGCCCACTGCAACAACATAGCCAAGAAGGCTTCAAGAGTTGTAAACCTAATCCTGCATACCTTCTGCTCTGGCAATCTCACACTACTTACCAGAGCTTACAAAACCTTCACCAGACCCATCCTCGAATACAGATCATCCGTTTGGAACCCATATCGCATCTCAGACATTAACACCCTTGAAAATGTCCAAAGATACTTCACCAGAAGAGCCCTTCACTCCTCCACTCAAAACAGAATACCTTTGAGACTAGACTCTCAATCCTGGGCCTAGAAAGTTTAGAACTAAGATGCCTTAAACAAGATCTAAGTATCGCCCACAAGATCATATGCTGCAACGTCCTGCCTGTCGGCAACTACTTCAGCTTCAGCCACAACACAAGAGCACACAACAGATTTAAACTTAATATTAACCACTCCATACTTGACTGTAAAAAATATGACTTCAGTAACCGAGTTGTCGAAGCGTGGAACTCATTACCGGATTCCATAGTGTCATCCCCAAACCCCCAACAATTTACCCTTAGATTATCTATGGTTGACCTATCCATATTCCTAAGAGTTCAGTAAGGGGCGAGTACAAGTGCACTAGAGTGCCTTCCGTCCCCTGTCCTATTGCTCTCCTATATCTCCTATACATTTCTTCTATTCCTATATCTCTTCTTCTATTCTTTCATATAAGGGCAGACTAGATGGACCATGAGGTCTTTTTCTGCCGTCAGTCTTCTATGTTTCTATGTTTCTATGTTTCTATGTTCTATTACTATATCTTCTTTTCTATTCTTTCTTAGATATATTTTACTATGTGTATCTCCTCTATAACCTTCATCATGTATTTTACTATGTGTATATTATTATTATTATTATTACAGTGATCCCCCGCTCGTTGCGAGGGTTCCGTTCCAGGACCCCCCGCAACGAGCGGGTTTTCGCGAAGTAGCGCTGCGGAAGTAAAAACACCATCTGCGCATGTGCAGATGGTGTTTTTAACTTCCGCAGCGCTAGCGAGGAGCCGAAGATTGGGGGCGGCGCGGATTTGCCGACATGGGGGGCTCGCTAGCACCCCCCGAACCCCCATCCGCTGACTTCTAAAGTGGGGAAGTTCGCTAGGAGTCAGTGGAGAACGGCGCGCCTGCTTTAAAACGATCGAAGCCGGCCGGCTCCGATCGTTTTAAAGCAGGCGCGCTGTTCTCCGCTGACTTCTAAAGCGGGGAAGTTCGCTAGGAGTCAGCGGAGAACGGTGCGCCTGCTTTAAAACGATCGAAGCCGGCCGGCTCCGATCGTTTTAAAGCAGGCGCGCTGTTCTCCGCTGACTTCTAAAGCGGGGAAGTTCGCTAGGAGTCAGCGGAGAACGGCGCGCCTGCTTTAAAACGATCGAAGCCGACCGGCTCCGATCGTTTTAAAGCAGGCGCGCTGTTCTCCGCTGACTTCTAAAGCGGGGAAGTTCGCTAGGAGTCAGAGGAGAACGGCGCGCCTGCTTTAAAATGATCGAAGCCGGCCGGCTCCGATCGTTTTAAAGCAGGCGCGCTGTTCTCCGCTGACTTCTAAAGCGGGGAAGTTCGCTAGGAGTCAGCGGAGAATGGCGCGCCTGCTTTAAAACGATCGAAGCCGGCCGGCTCCGATCGTTTTAAAGCAGGCGCGCTGTTCTCCGCTGACTTCTAAAGCGGGGAAGTTCGCTAGGAGTCAGCGGAGAACGGCGCGCCTGCTTTAAAACGATCGAAGCCGGCCGGCTCCGATCGTTTTAAAGCAGGCGCGCTGTTCTCCGCTGACTCCTAGCGAACTTCCCCGCTTTAGAAGTCAGCGGAGAACGGCGCGCCTGCTTTAAAACGATCGGAGCCGGCCGGGCGAAGGGCGAGCGGGTGGGCGAGCGGGTGGGCGGGCGAAGGGCGAAGGGCGGGCGAGTGGGTGCTGGGGGGGGGGCTTCGCCCTCCCGCCAGCAAGAGGGGAAAGACCCAGGGAAGCCGCCCAGCAGCTGATCTGCCCAGCGCCATCTACGCATGCGTGCCCATAGAAAAAAAGGGCACGCATGCGTAGATGGTATTTTGACTTCCGGGTTCAAAATTCGCAAATTACCCTGTTCGCAATGGTTGGGGACGCAATAACCGGGGGATCACTGTATTATTATTATTATTATTATTATTATTATTATTATTATTATTATTATTATTATTATTATTATTATTATTTATTGGATTTGTATGCCGCCCCTCTCCGCAGACTTGGGGCGGCTAACAACAGAATAAAAACAGCATGTAAATCCAATACAAAACAGCTAAAAAAAACCTAATTCTAAAGCCAAACATACATACAAATAAACATACCATGCATAAATAGTAAAGGCTTAGGGGGAAAGAATATCTCAGTTCCCCCATGTCTGATGGCAGAGGTGGGTTTTTAGGAGCTTGCGAAAGGCAAGGAGGGTGGGGGCAATTCTAATCTCTGGGGGGAGTTGGTTCCAGAGGGTCGGGGCCTCCATGGAGAAGGCTCTTCCCCTGGGCCCCGCCAAACAACATTGTTTTGTTGATTGGACCCAGAGAAGGCCCACTCTGTGGGACCTGACCGGTCGCTGGGATTTGTGTGGCAGAAGGCGGTCTCATAAATCCCTGGTCCGGTGCCATGAAGGGCTTCATAGGTGATGACCAACACTTTGAATTGTGACCGAAAATTGATCGGCAACCAATGCAGACTGCGGAGTGTTGGTGTAACATGGGCATACCTAGGGAAGCTCATAATTGCTCTCGCAGCTGCATTCTGCATGATCTGAAGTTTCTGAACACTTTTCAAAGGTAGCCCCATGTAGAGAGAGTTACAGTAGTCGAGCCTCGAGGTGATGAGGGCATGAGTGACTGTGAGCAGTGTCTCCCGGTCCAAATAGGGCCGCAACTGATGCACCAGGTGAACCTGGGCAAATGCCCCCTTCGCCACAGTCATTAAGTTCTAAGGTTGATTAAGTCTTGAGCCAGAGTTTTCTTAGTTCAAGGCCGACGTCTTAGTTACCACATCTATTGTTATTCCTACCTGTGTGAACTTACCATAGCAAAATAGAATGTTTAAAACAATATACATTTTCTCTCCAAGTTCCGTGTTGTTGAATGAAACAGGAGCAAGTTGCATTTGTTATTGTCACTAAGAAATTTCTAACGCCAGCTTATCAGTGCCACTTATTAATACTTGCTCTATCATAATTTGGCTCTAGGTGTTCATTTATTCCAGAAAGCAGCTATTGAAGTATTTTTGTAGACATCTTTATCTATCAGTCAGTGACAAAGCGTAAATGCATTAACATTAGCAGAGTAACTGTGGAATTCAATTAACTTATTAATAAGACATCAAGGTACTTTAGAGCTTGCTGTGGGATATGATCTATTCAGATAAATCTTCCGGCGTATGTAAGTGGCAAGTAGAATAAATCTCCCCGTGAGTGACATTGAAAATACAAAATGTTGGCATTGTTAATTAATTTGAGGAGTGATTGGTTTGAAAAGGTGGGGACCGGTGTAGTAAGGCTATGGAATACTACAGATAGTCAAGAAAACAGAAAAATGGAGAACAAATCGTTTAGAACAAATCAGTGAAGAATCAATCCAGAATTCTCATTCGAAGCACAAATGACCCGGCTCAAATTTTCATATTCTGGATACATTATGTGATGATAATAATTGCAGGGAAATTTTTGACAGTGAGAACAATTAAACAATGGAACGACTTGCCTCCAGTGGTTGTGGACAGTCCAAGTTTTTAAGAGGAGATTGGACAACCATTCATCTGAAATGATATAGGATTGCTTACTTGATCAGGGGACCAGACTGTTATTCTGTTAAAGTAGAGGACAACCAGCAACAAGGTAAATAGACTCAATTATAGTGGATGGGTGCACTTTTGGAAGTCTCAAAGAGCCACGCTGGGGAGAAATCCTCCAAGAAGAACTATTGAAACGATCACTTTAATTTAATTATCAATTAATTATATTAAAGTTTGTTGCAAAAATCAAAACCAGGAGCACACACAGATGACTGATTCAGCTGGATTCATCAACTTTTTTATAAACATAGTGTTGTGGTTCAGCCTGAGTCACAGCAAAGACCAGCTGCGTCTCTGCTGGCTCCATGCCCGGGGGAGGCTGAGAGCGAAGAGGAGAGTTCTTGGCAGCCAGACAGGGGAGATTACAGTCAGGAATGTGACAAGGAAGAAAGGCCTGGGAGCCCTGGGGAAGGGCTCTCGCAAGCAAGTAGCTTGGATTCTTTGGAGTCTTTGGAGTCATTGGAGTCATTGGATGACGAAGCACAAGCTATCATTAGTATGCGACAGAGACGCATAGATCAAAGGAGGCAGCAACTGAAGAGATATTATCAGCGTTGAATGAGGAACACCAGGGGGTTGGGTGTGGTCCTCATTAGCAGGGAAAGGTTTATAAGGCAGGCAAACCCTTTCGGCAGCGTGGAGTGTTATCACAGTGGAGTTGCTGTTATCTGCATTTTCTCTCAGTGTTTTTGTTCCTGGCTCGTGGCCCAGCAGTCTTGAAGACCCATGGGAGGTTGGTGTATGTTAGCAACAGCCCCGTTTGGCATTGAGGATCCTGTGTTTATGTATGAACAATTGCCTCCGTGTATCTATTTGGAGTTCCATTGCTTTCCTGACTTGTAAGGACATTTTCTGTTGGCTTCTTTTCTCCTTACCATTATAAAACTGTGTTTGGTTTCAACCGGTGTGTCTGGCTTATCTTTTTGGGTTGGTCATAGCTTCCGGAATGACCCAAACAGAACACATAGTAACAGATCAATTTACAATGCCATTAACAGATTTCTTCTTTAAGTAAGCACAAACAGGAGAGTTAGTTTCATTTCAGCAAAGCAGGAAAGCACAGAGTGTACTAAGCAATGCCCAGTCTTAAGCTTAAATTTCCAGTTTCAATTCTCTGCGCAGACTCAGAAGTGGTTATCTCCCATGGGCTGACTTAGTTGCTATTCCTATTCATTGGCTAACCTTGTTACCATTGGCTATTCCAGTTCATGAATACCTTAACAAATTGTCCATAAACAGTCAAAAACATATTCATGACATTTTCCCACTAATATTGTTAGGCAGGGATTGCGTGTGGCTCAGTGTGAACGAAGAGATGGAGTCCAGATTTTTTTCTTTACTTTCTAGATAACATGTTTATTCGGCTGAACCAAGGTGGTTTTCTCATAACATTGAAAGAACCCCGAAGGGCACTTTGAAGGAAGCATATATAAGTTTTGCACTTTTTCAGGATTACATAAAAGCAGTGAAGGGCTACCAAAATTTTTACTACTACACTGTGGGTGTGGCTTATGCAGGACGCCCTGCATTTTCTTTCAACATCTTTCAGCGCAAATTGGGTGCTCTGGGGTGGAGCTCCATTTTCACTACCCCACTGTGTTCCTCCTTGTCCAGTCAGTAGCTCACTCCTGCATAAAAGTAACTCAGGATCCATTAGACAATAGCCAATTTTTCCTCCCCCCCCCCACAACCCATAGGAACACACTGCAGGCCTCCCAAACCTTCTGCACCCCTCATTTTTAGAAAAATAATGAGCTGGGTTTTTTGCAAAAACAGGGCTGTTTTTACCTACCCCCTGTTGTGGTTAGCTCTGGCACAGCTCCTGCCCCAAGGAATGTGCAGGTGGATGTGTGGGGGAAACATCCACATGCCTCAGGCCTGTTTTGCTCCCGATGGAATCTGCCGATGAAGCCTCCTCTGACCAAGGAAGTGTGAGTGACAGGGAAGAGGGGAGTTTGGCAGACAGCCCAGGAGGAGATCAAACATCTGTATCATCCCTGGATTCTGAACAAGAATTAATGACACATCCACGCATGCGTAGAGTGATGCATAGGAGACAACAACTGAAGGATTATTACAAGAGAAAATGAGGCCACCTGTGGTTGGGTGGGGCTGCTGTACAGATAAAAGTGCAGCCTGGTGTTTTAGCCTCATGGCAGTTTATCTGATTCATTGTTTCATCAAGATCGTGGTTTTTGTGCTGTTCAAGATTGTGTGTGCACTCTCTGGACTTTAGAATTGGACCCAATTTCCCAGTTATTGGGTGAGCAATTGGATTGTATTTAACCTGTGCCTTGTGTGTACCAGAAAATCCCTTTGACATTTAAAAAGGGAGCTGTTTCTGTTTTTCTGTTTATAAAAACTTTTGGGTTTTCCTTTTATCGTGTGGTGTGTGTCTTCCTGGACTAATTACCCTGTAATTACGGGCGGTTGAAACACGCCGGCAGAACAACCCCAAGTCCCCAGAGAATTCTGCAGGCTCCCAAACTCTCTGCATGCCCATTTTTGTGAAAAAATGGGTGAAAAGCTGGTCTTTTTTTTTGCAGAAAAACCAGGTTGCACAGAGGGTTTAGGAGGTCTGCAGAGTGCTCCTGATGGCCAGGGGAAAGGAAAAACACCCACATTTTTTTCCTTTCTTATCTCTTTGAAATTTTGTTGTGTCTTATACACCAGTGAATCTTATAGTCTGAAAAATATGGTACCTTGGTTTAACCAAATTTTCCTTTGTTTCGACATAGGTTATAACTCTGATTTCAAATGACCGTTGTATATATTTTCAAGCCTCAATGATGACACACAGGTGAATTGCAACCTGCTTCAAACTAGAAAGATAATTTTTGTTCTCAAGATAATTTGGTATACAGTGATCCCTCTATTATCGCGAGGGTTCAGTTCCAAGACCCCTATCGATAATCGATTTTTCGCGATGTAGGGTTGCGGAAGTAAAAACACCATCTGCGCATGTGCGCCCTTTTTTTCTATGGCCGCGCATGCGTAGATGGTGGAGTTTGTGTTCCCCGCCGCCCACGCAAAGGGGAAACCCCGATTCGGCTCCTCGCTGCTGCTGCGCTACCGAGCAGATCAGCTGCTGGGCGGCCGAAGGAACCTTCCCTGGGTCTTCCCCCTCTTGCTGGCGGGCGGGCGAGCGGCGGGCATCAGCGAGGAGCCGGGGTTTCCCCTTTGCGTGGGCAGCTGGGAAGACCCAGGTTGGGGGTTTGGGGGGGTGCTGGGAAGCCCCCCAGGCCGGCTGCGACCTTTTAAAACAGCCGCGCCGCTTCCCAGCTGAGTCCTGAAGCCAAACGCGGAAGTTCGCCTTTGGCGTTTGGCTTCAGGACTCAGCTGGGAAGCGGCGCGGCTGTTTTAAAAGGTCGCAGACGGCCTGGGGGGCTTCCCAGCACCCCCCAAACCCAGGTTGGGGGTTCAGGGGGGTGCTGGGAAGCCCCCCAGGCCGGCTGCAACCTTTTAAAACAGCCGCGCCGCTTCCCAGCTGACTCCCGAAGCCAAACGCGGAAATGGGGGTTTTTTTAATTAATATTTTTAAAAAAATCACGATATAGCGTTTCGCGAAGATCGAGATCGCGAAACTCGAGGGATCACTGTATACAGTGCTAAAATCCTGCACTTCGGTTAAGGGTAATTAATCTGGGAAAATTTCACTCAACTCTGCTTTTAATTTCTTTAAAGCAATTTCATTGCTTTAAAGCAATTTCTTCCCCATCATATTAAATATTAATAGAAAAGTGTAGAAAAAAATTTAACACAACATTTTTACATACACATGTTTGAACGCACATAAATACACATAAAGAAACACATTCCTAACTACAAGTCACAGTAAGAGTTTAACCAGAACTTAAGATATTTTTTATCTCAGTGAGAAAATGCGATTTATTGCTTCTCTGCAGACATATTCCATCTCTGATTCTGTTTTGCTACGTTACTTAAGCAATTTCCTCTAATAAATAGGATAATTAAGCAATAGCAATGATTAGCTCCATGTTTCTCTAAAACAATGCACTAAATAAGCAAATAGTAATAACACTGCTACTGATTGTCACCGGATTTTTGGAACTGAATGAAAGATATGAATAGGTTAACCCCCCAAAACCCAATCTTTTATTCACTGTACAATATAATTTTCTCAGCTGGTCTTCTAGATCTCATATTTTGCATCGTTATTACTTCCTCTGTTGATCCCAAGAGGAAGAATAAATTATTAATCACATTTTCAGTGCTGATAGGAATTTGAATGATCTCAGATCCCCGACCGAGTTCTAAGAGATCTTTCGACTGTGGATGACTTATTAATTACTATCATTATTGTGGAGTCACCCCTTTTTTTTTGGAAAAGCATGAATTTTCAGCTGTACTAAAAATTTAAACGCCCAAGTTTATTAATAAAGTACCAATTGAGAAGAGTTCGGGGAATGACAATGCATAAAGGGAAAACATCTTTTATTTAAAGCAAAGGAAGTTATGTAATTTTAATTTCATTGTAAAAGCATGCATTTGATGAAAGACCACACTCAAAATGTATCTCCAGGAGATAATAACGTTTCAAACACTAATTCTCATTTTTTTTCTGGTACAACCTAGCAATGAAATAATAATGATAACAAGAATAATAATGCAGCTTCTGTTAATAAAAGTCCCACTAAATAATGCTTTGTTTTGTTTTAAAATTAAACTTTAGTATATTCTAAGTAGCTTTCTTTCCCTTTATTCCTGTTTACTGTAAGTGCAATATAGAATAGAATAGCATTTTATTGGCCAAGTGTGATTGGACACACAAGGAATTTGTCTTGGTGCATATGCTCTCAGCGTACATAAAAGAAAAGGATACATTTGTCAAGAATCATGTGGTACAACACTTAATGATTGTCATAGGGGTCAAATAAGCAGTGAAGAAACAATCAATATTAATAAAAATCTTAGGATACAAGCAACAGGTTACAGTCATACAGTCCTAATTGGGAGGAAAAAGATGATAGGAATGATGAAAAAAACTAGTTGAAATAGAAGTGCAGACTTAGTAAAAAGTCTGACAGTGTTGAGGGAATTATTATTATTATTATTATTATTATTATTATTATTAATTAGATTTGTATGCCGCCCCTCTCCGCAGACTCGGGGTGGCTCACAACAGTGACAAAAACAATATATATTGACAAATCTAATAATTAAAATCTAAGATAACAATTATACATTTAAAAATCTAAAAGCAAGGAACCCCAATATAAAAAACATACATATAATCATATCACGCACTAGAACTACATAGGCAGGGGGAGATGTCTCAGTTCCCCCACGCTTGACGACAGAGGTGGGTTTTAAGGAGTTTATGAAAGACAGGGAGGGTGGGGGCAATTTTAATCTCCGGGGGGAGTTGGTTCCAGAGGGCCGGGGCCGCCACAGAAAAGGCTTTTCCCCTGGGCCCCGTCAAACAACATTGTTTTGTTGATGGGACCTGGAGAAGGCCCACTCTTTGGGACCTAACCGGTTGCTGGGATTCGTGCGGCAGAAGGCGGTCTCGTAGAATGATTTGTTATAGAATAGAATAGAATAGAATAGAATAACAGAGTTGGAATTTTGGAGGTCCTCTAGTCCAATCCCCTGCTTATGCAGGAAACTGTACAGCCCTTCAACATCTTAAAAACCTCCCGTGCTGGAGCATTCACAACTTCTGGAGGCAAGCTGTTCCACTGATTAATTGTTCTAACTGGAAATCTCTCCTTAGTTCTAGGTTGGTTCACTCCTTGATTAATTTCCACCCATTGCTTCTTGTCCTACCCTTGGGTGTTTTGGAGAATAGCTTGACTCCCTCTTCTTTGTGGCAACCCCTGAGATATTGGAACACTGCTATCATGTCTCCACTAGTCCTTCTTTTCATTAAACTTGACATATTCACTTCCTGCAACCATTCTTTATATGTTTTAGCCTCCAGTCCCCTAATTGTCTTTGTTGCTCTTCTCTGCACTCTTTCTAGAGTCTCAACATCCTTTTTATATCATGTCAACCAAAACTGAATGCAGTATTACAAGTGTGGCCTTATCAAGGCATTATAAAGTGGTATTAATACTTCATGTGATCTTGAGTCTATCCCTCTGTTGATGCAGCTTTGAACTGCGTTGGCCTCCATTTTATCTCCAGTGTCTCTCTCCTGGATTTATTGTTTATTATTTATTGATTGATTTTGTCCAATACACAATGACGGTTTTAGTGGGTATACACATAGTAAAATACATGATGAAGGTTATAGAGGATATATTCATAGTAAAATATGTTTATATCTAAGAAAGAATAGAAAAGAAGATATAGCAATAGAACATATCAATGAAAGAATAGAAGAAGAGATATAGGAATAGAAGAAAGGTATAGGAGATATAGAAGAGCAATAGGACAGGGGACGGAAGGCACTCTAGTGCACTTGTACTCGCCCTTTACTGGCCTCTTAGGAATCTGGATAGGTCAACCATAGATAATCTAAGGGTAAAGTGTTGGGGTTTGGGGATGACACTATGGAGTCCGGTAATGAGTTCCATGCTTCGACAACTCGGTTACTGAAGTCATATTTTTTACAGTCAAGTTTGGAGCGGTTAATATTAAGTTTAAATCTGTTGTGTGCTCTTGTGTTGTTGTGGTTGAAGCTGAAGTAGTCGCCAACAGGCAGGACGTTGCAGCATATGATCTTGTGGGCAATACTTAGATCATGTTTAAGTCGCCGTAGTTCTAAGCTTTCAAGACCCAGAATTGTAAGTCTAGTTTCGTAGGGTATTCTGTTTTGAGTGGAGAAGTGAAGGGCTCTTCTGGTGAAGTATCTTTGGACATTTTCAAGGGTGTTAATATCTGAGATGTGATATTTATTTATTTTATTTATTTTGTTCAATACACAATGAGGGTTTTAGTGGGTATATATTTATATGCACATAGTAAAATACATGATGAAGGTTATAGAGGAGATACTCATAGTAAAATATATCTAAAAAAGAATAGAAAAGAAGGTATAGGAATAGAACCTATCAATGAAAGAATAGAAGAAGAGATATAGGAATAGAAGAAAGGTATAGGAGATATAGGAGAGCAATAGGACAAGGGACGGAAGGCACTCTAGTGCACGTGTACTCGGCCCTTACTGACCTCTTAGGAATCTGGATAGGTCAACTGTAGATAATCTAAGGTTAAAGTGTTGGGGGTGCTCGAACAAGAGGAATACGGCCCCCACTGCTTTTTTCCCTTCTACTCAGTGATAGGGACGCAGAACCGGTAGAAAAAAAATTGGTCAGGTATGCAGAACCGGTAGAAAAATAAATAAATGATTTTTTCCTTTTTTTCCCTTCTGGGCTCTAGGTATGTTTTTTCAATCGCGGTAAATGAGGTGGAATGTGTATAATTTTATAAGAGTTGTGCGTGTGTGTGTGTGTGTGTATACATACACATACAGCTTATAGAGTAGATCATGTATATTTTTGTGTGCCTGTGTGTAATATGTATGTATGGTATCCAACAATTGCACTGATGATGTTTCCTAGTTTGGTAATGAAATGTTTGCAAAACCACCAAGCTCAGAGAGCACCAACTGTTCTACCCTGAGCTAAACACTCTCTTCTATCAGTAACATGTTTCTTTCCCACATCGCTTAGATTAGAAGCAACCTGGCAATTCAGGTAACTACCGAATAGAACCTAATGAGATAAGACAGAGTTAACATTAATTAGAACATCCTGAACATTTTTTCTTTGTTTTCCAGGTTAATCACTTCTTCCACTAATGTAATTATAATTATGAATAAATCTTGTTCTGAACTTAAAATAATTCTACAAAGGTGGACCCTCATCCAAAGTTTTTTTTTTAAAAAAATATCTTAATAATAATGATGACGATTATAATAAATGATTTGAATTGCTGACTGTGCAAAGTGGAAGAAGGAATAGTAAATCATGCACCCAGCCCATACAAGAAGATTGCACAAACATGATCATAAACAACAGCCTAACCCAATCACCAAAATGATTTATTGGAATATCTGTAAAATTTATTATGTGCCAGTAATGAAAAATTGCTGGGGACGTTGAGTTGAAAATCAACTTTGCAGGGTTTCTGAATGCAAACTGATGACGTTTGGCTCATAAAATGTCAGATTTAAGTGTGGTTGTAAAGAAGACAATCTGAATACTTAATGTGGCAATACAAGAGAGAGTGGGAGACAAAGAATCGTATAAGAACACAAAACATCAGAATGCAGAATAATGGAGTTGGAAGGGACCTTGGAGGTCTTCTAGTCCCACCCCCAGCTTAGGCAGGAGACTGTATACCATATGTTCTGTCCTAGCAACAAGCCACCCAAGAAATAGGCCCACACACACTGCTCAGTGCTCACAGTCACTCATGCCCTCATCACCTCGAGGCTCACTGTAACGCTCTCTACATGGGGCTACCTTTGAAAAGTGTTCGGAAACTTCAGATCGTGCAGAATGCAGCTGCGAGAGAAATCATGGGCTTCCCCAAATATGCCCATGTTACACCAACACTCCGCAGTCTGCATTGGTTGCCGATCAGTTTCCGGTCACAATTCAAAGTGTTGGTTAGGACCTATAAAGCCCTTCATGGCACCGGACCAGATTATCTCAGGGACCACCTTCTGCTGCACGAATCCCAGTGACCAGTTAGGTCCCACAGAGTGGGCCTTCTCCGGGTGCCATCGACTAAACAATGTCGTTTGGCGGGGCCCAGGGGAAGAGCCTTCTCTGTGGCGGCCCTGGCCCTCTGGAACCAACTCCCCCCAGAGATTAGAATTGCCCCACCCCCTAGGCCTTTACAATTTATGCATGGTATGTTTGTATGTATGTTTGGTTTTACAATAAGGGTTTTTTAGTTGTTTTAGTATTGGATTGTTACATGCTGTTTTTTATTACTGTTGTTAGCCGCCCCGAATCTACGGAGAGGGGCGGCATTCAAATCAAATCAAATCAAATCAAATCAAATCAAATCAAATCAAATCAAATCAAATCAAATCAAATCAAATCAAATCAAATCAAATCAAATCAAATCAAATCAAATCAAATCAAATCAAATCAAATCAAATCAAATCAAATCAAATCAAATCAAATCAAATCAAATCAAATCAAATCAAATCAAATCAAATCAAATCATAAATAAATGCATAAATAAATGCATAAATAGATAGATAGATAGATAGATAGATAGATAGATAGATAGATAGATAAATAAATAAATAAATAATTTTTTAAGCATGTAATTCTAATATTTTAGGAACAGGGAGGTTTGGATTTAAAAATACAGCAACAAAGCAAGAAAATGAGCAAAAGAAAGAAATATATATTATATGGGAGAAACTGTACATATGGCTTCAAAACAGAAAAAAAAATAAACTTACAAACATTAAAATTGTGATGAGACATTACTAAAAGATTGTAACTTTTTGTAATCTTGGTGCATATACTCTCAGTGTACATAAAAGAAAAAGGTACATTTGTCAAGAATCATGTGGTACAATACCTAATGATTGTCATAGGGGTCAAATAACCAATGAGGAAACATCAATATTAATAAAAATCTTAGGATACAAGCAACAAGTTAGACTCATATGGTCCTAAGTGGGAGGAAAAGGATGATAGGAATGATGAGACAAAACTCGTAGAAATAGTAGTGCAGAGTTAGTAAATAGTTTGACAGTGTTGAGGGAATTATTTGTTTAGTAGAGTGATGGTGTTCGGGAAAAAACTGTTCTTATTCATTCATTCATTCATTCATTCATTCATTCATTCATTCATTCATTCATTCATTTATTTAGTCCAATACACAATGAGGGTTTTAGTGGGTATATATCTATATACACATAGTAAAATACATGATGAAGGTTATAGAGGAGATACTCATAGTAAAATATATCTAAGAAATAATAGAAAAGAAGATATAGGAATAGAATATATCAATGAAAGAATAGAAGAAGAGATATAGGAATAGAAGAAAGGTATAGGAGATATAGGAGAGCAATAGGACAGGGGACGGAAGGCACTCTAGTGCACTTGTATTTGCCCCTTACTGACCTCTTAGGAATCTGGATAGGTCAACCGTAGATAATCTAAGGGTAAAGTGTTGGGGGTTTGGGGATGACACTATGGAGTCCGGTAATGAGTCTAGTTGTCTTGGTGTGCAATGCTTTGTAGGGTAGGAGTTGGTGTGCAATGTTTTGAAGGTAGGAGTTGAAACAGTTTATGTCCAGGATGCGAGTGGTCAGTAAATATTTTCACCGCTTCCTTTTTGACTTGTGCAGTATACAGGTCCTCAATGGAAGCCACAGTGGGTTCTTTGGCCTGCCACAGTTTATGCTATTTAAAAATGTATTCTTAGCTGTGAGAATTTGGAAGGGGCAATTGCACGATGGATTCCTGCAGGTAGCCATAACAAATTCCTTCTAGGTGGTCAAGGTCATCCTTTGTCTTCACTCTACGACATCTGCATTTCAAAGGTCTATCTAGATGTTTGCTAAAGAATAACTTTGAATTTCTTTGTTCATTGCCTGGCTGGGACAAATCAACTCCCATAGCACGTTGGACAGTTTAGTACTTTCATGTCCATCTTCCTTTTGTTCTTTTTTTTTTAAAAAATTGAGTAATCAATTATACTTATTCAGCTCCCTTTTATTTTTTGACATCTTTGCCACATTTGGTTTGGCCACTTGTCAATATCTCAACGGTATGGATTTTCCCCGCTACTTTGAAGTTCAAGAGGTGAAAACTGACATTCTGAAGAACACTTTTGAAATGTCAAGCCTGTCTTCTCCTGAGTTTTACAGTAGTGTTTCCTCTTATTTACTCCAAAGGGATCTTTAAAACTAAATGGTCTGCTTTCTTTAGACCTGTGGTGGACCTAACCTTGATAAATCCCATAATTGGAGAACAAACATTTATAATGCTTCTGATTTGTGGTGAATTTGTGAATTTCTGACTTTATTTACTTATTTAATTATCTTATTTACTTATTTACTTCTTTAATTATTTACTTATTTACATATTTACTTATTTGTTTGTTTGTCATACAAATATAGTATTGTAGTATGTTTATAATATATTATGTTAAACATACTACAATACTATATTTGTACGACAAACAAACAAACAAATAAGTAAATAAGTAGGAAAAGTTCTAGTTTTAAGTCTAATTGAAATGTTCAATATTTCTTCCAACCAATGTTTTATTGTTGTGATTTCCACCATTTCCACCACATGTGATAAGTAACTGGGGACATCCCACACTTCCAACAAACCAACAATGCTTTTAGACAGGCTACAAGAATGGTGGAAGGTCTTAAGCATAAAACGTATCAGGAAAGACTTCATGAACTCAATCTGTATAGTCTGGAGGACAGAAGGAAAAGGGGGGACATGATCGAAACATTTAAATATGTTAAAGGGTTAAATAAGGTCCAGGAGGGAAGTGTTTTTAATAGGAAAGTGAACACAAGAACAAGGGGACACAATCTGAAGTTAGTTGGGGGAAAGATCAAAAGCAACGTGAGAAAATAATATTTCACTGAAAGAGTAGTAGATGCTTGGAGCAAACTTCCAGCAGACGTGGTTGGTAAATTCACAGTAACTGAATTTAAACATGCCTGGGATAAACATATATCCATTGTAAGATAAAATACAGGAAATAGTATAAGGGCAGACTAGATGGACCATTAGGTCTTTTTCTGCCGTCAGTCTTCTATGTTTCTATGTTTGTATTCATCTTTGCTAATCTTGTTTGTGGGAGATGCCATCTATAAAACATCTTGTATAACTTTTCTTTATACGAGGCAGCTAAAGTCTGTTTCAAATTTCTATTCCAGAGATCTTCCCATTTATTTAATTCAATATTGTACCCATAATCTCTACTCCAAATTATTGTTCCTTTGACCCATTCA
The DNA here is from genome assembly GCF_031021105.1 of Erythrolamprus reginae. Taxonomy (NCBI): domain Eukaryota; kingdom Metazoa; phylum Chordata; class Lepidosauria; order Squamata; family Dipsadidae; genus Erythrolamprus; species Erythrolamprus reginae. The sequence goes on along the minus strand of NC_091953.1, from coordinate 10,486,854 downwards.
CTTTATAATATATGACGTTGGAGAGACAAAAAATAATGGGCCTTCCAGTTCAACTAGAACTTGGCAAATAGGCCATTTTCTGCCACAGGAGGGCCTCTAGTGGGGGGAGGCTGTTTTCACCCTCCACAAGCTCCTAGAAAGGCTCCAAAGCCTGGGGAGACCGAAAAACAGGTGTACCCTAGTGTGCCCGGAGTGTGTGGAAGGGAGCCTCATGTAATCATGGAACTACGGCGCCTAAAACACGATTTGAGTATTACCCACAATATCATATGCTGCAATGTCATACCAGTCAATGACTACTTCAGCTTCAACCGCAATAACACAAGAGCACGCAACAGATTCAAATTTAATACGAACCGCACCAAACTTGACTGTAAAAAATATGATTTGAACAATCAAATTATCGAAGCGTGGAACTAATTACCGGACTCAATTGTGTCAACCCCTAACCCCCAACATTTCTCCCTTAGACTCTCCACGATTGACCTCTCCAGGTTCCTAAGAGGCCAGTAAGGGGCGTAAATAAGTGCACTGGAGTGCCTTTCGTCCCCTGTCCAATTATCTTTCCTTTCCTTCACCTATTTTATATATTCTCTTCCTTTCATATATCCTCTCCTCTAAGTTCACTTTCACCCTCTTTTATATTATCACATGTCTATTTTTCTTCCTATGTATTTGTATATTGGACAAATGAATAAATGAAATGAAATATTCCCCTTCCCTTTTCGCACACAAACCAAAAAAGTTTCACCATCACTGTTATAGGGTCTCTTGATTAGAATAGCAATAGCATTTAGACATACACTGCTTCATAGTGCTTTTACAGCCCTCTCTAAGCAGTTTACAGAATCAGCCTTTTGCCCTCAACAATTCAAAAGAGACATTGAAACTCTGGAGAAGGTGCAAAAAAGAGCAACCAAGATGATTAAGGGACTGGAAACCAAGACTTACGAAGAGGGACTGAGGAAACTGGGCACGGATAGTCTAGAGAAAAGGAGGGCTAGAGTGGACATGATAGCAGTCTACAAGTATATGAGGGGATGTCACAGAGAGGAGGAGATCACTTTATTCTCCAGGGCACCGGAGGGCTTGACGAGGAAAAAGAGAGATTCAACATGGAGATAAGGAGGAACTTCCTGACGGTCAGAGTGATCAACCAATGGAACAACCTACCAGCGGACGTTGTGAACTCCAACACTCTAGACATTTTTAAGAGAAGATTGAACTACCACTTGACTGGTGTACTATAGGGTTCCTGCTTGGGCAGGGGGTTGGACTTGATGGCCTTCATGGTCCCTTTCAACTCTAACCATAAATAAATAAATAAATCTGTCTCCTCATTTTACCCATCTTGGAAGCAGTGAAGGGCTACCAAAATTTTTACTACCACCCTGTGGCCGTGGCTTAGGCAGGACACCCTGAATTTTCTTTCAACATCTTTCAGTGCACATTGGATGCTCTGGATCTCCATTTTTGCTACCCCACTGCATTCCCTCCCACCTGGGCAGTAGCCCACTCCTGCTCGGAAGGATGGAAGGCTGAGTCAACCTTGAGCCGGTGGTGAGATTTGAACTGCTGAACTACAGCTAGCAGTTAGTTGAATTAGCCTGCAGTGCTGGCTCTAACCACTGTACCAACCTGGCTCAGTGGGCCTTTAAGGTCCCTTTCAACTCCCTTATTCTGTTATCCCCCCACTGTGTTATAGACTTGTGGTCTTGAAAAGTTACAAAGAATTTGATCCAATATCATAGATGTTCTTCAATAACATTTCAATCTATTCAGGGTGTAAAATATTTCAGCTGAACCATCTTGGCTCTGAACTGGCCCCTGACAGAGGAGAAAATGAGTTTTGATAAAACAGAAAGTAAGCCAACTAGAACAGCAAGCTTTTTTCCCATTCATCCGCCTGGAAACCAGGTCACATTTTAGGCTTAGCTGCAAGTTTAGTTGTGGCTAAATTGACAGCAATGGGACCACAGTTAGCAACGATAAGGATAAATCCTGGGTATTTAAATGGCCTAAGAAGAACTAGGTGTGAGTCAGATCTATAATTTATATGCTCACAGCTGCTACTCTACCATTGATGAATGCAGTTATAATGTATAGTGATATGTAGCTGTGGGGTGTATGGGGTGCTCAGGGAGGGGTAGCACCTCTGTTGCAGGAGCATATCATGTCCTTTTACAGCAGCTCATTCACCTTTGGTACCCACCCATCACTCAGCTCTCACCTGTGGCTCCTAGTAGCTGTAGCATGCGCGGCAGACACACCCTGGGCAAGAGCTTCAACAGGCTGGCCAAACCAGGCTGAGAGTAGCCGATGGGTCATTGATAGTGTTGGGCGAACCCAACGATGTTCGGGTTCGGTGAACTCACCTGAACTTTGACGTGAAGTTCGGGTGAGTTCGCCGAACCCGAACTTTTGCTTGCAGTAAGCCGCTGTGGCGTCCTTTTCTGTAAAAATAAACAAAGAGGTGGGGAATTCCCCACCTCCTTTTGCTTCCTTTTATTTTTACAGAAAAGGATGCTACAGTGGTGCTGCAAGCAAAAGGAGGTGGGAAATCCCACGAAGAGATTCTGGGGGCGGGACTTTGACGTCACGGAAACTACTTCCTCCCCGTTTCAGCCAGCCAGGAAGTAGTCTCTGTGAAGTCACAGCCCCGCCCCCAGAATCCCTTCTGGGATTTCCCACCTCCTTTTGCTTGCAGTGCCGCAAGCAAAAGGAGGTGGGAAATCCCACAATGGGATTCCCCACTCTTCTCCTGGGTGGCGGCGTTTCGCGGTGTTTGGCCGAACCCGAACTTTACCCAAACTTTTAAAAAGTTCGGGTTTGGGCTTGGCATGCCGAACACTGCAAAGTTCGGCACGAACCTGAATTTTGCAGGTTTGGTTTGCCCAACACTAGTCATTGACTTTCGGCGAGATAGGGACTTGTATATGCCAAGCATGTGAAGACAGATTCCGTTGGACTGAGCAGATAAAAACTATTAGAATAGGTCATCGGTCATGAAGGTGGTCTTTGCAAGCGATGCGGTACGCTAAGAGCACGGCAAGACACTGGTCAACCACTCTGCTCCTTCAAAGGGAGGTCTTCACATAAAAATAAACATGAAAGGACACCGCAGTGGCTCTGCAAACAAAGGTCAGTCCTTTTTCGTAAAATTAACAATGTTTATTTTTACATGAAGACCTCCCTTTGAAGGAGCTGGAGAATCCCTCCCACAAAGAGATTCTGGGGGCGGAGCTTTGACGTCACTGGCAGGTTGCTAAGGACGCCAAGGTGATCACTTCCTGGATTCCATGAAATCCAGGAAGTGATCACCTTGGCGTCCTTAGCAACCTGCCGGTATACGTGACGTCAAAGCTCTGCCCCCGGAATCTCTTGGTGGGATTCCCCGTTCAGGTTTGGGTTCGGGTTCGGCCGAATTTTGCATAAAGTTCGCCCATCACTACTCCTGACAGATGTAGCTTTGGTTTTGACAGATGTAGCTTTGGACCAGATTACCTCCGGAACCGCCTGCTACCGCACGAATCCCAGTGACCGATAAGGTCCCACAGAGTTGGCCTTCTCCGGGTCCCGTCGACTAAACAATGTCGTTTGGCGGGCCCCAGGGGAAGAGCCTTTTCTGTGGCGGCCCCGGCCCTCTGGAACCAACTCCCCCCAGAGATTAGAACTGCCCGCACCCTCCCTGTCTTTCATAAACTACTCAAGACTCATTTATACCGCCAGGCATGGGGGAGTTGAGATAGCTCTTCCCCCTAGGTATGTTTGTGTGTATATTTGGGTTTATAATAGGGGTTTTTAGTTGTTTAGAAACATAGAAACATAGAAGACTGACAGCAGAAAAAGACCTCATGGTCCATCTTGTCTGCCCTTATACTATTTCCTGTATTTTATCTAACAATGGATATATGTTTATCCCAGGCATCTTTAAATTCAGTTACTGTGGATTTACCAACCACGTCTGCTGGAAGTTTGTTCCAAGGATCTACTACTACTCTTTCAGTTTTTATTATTGGATTGTACATGTTGTGTTTATTATTGTTGTTAGCTGCCCCAGGTCTGCGGAGAGGGGCGGCATACAAATCCAATTAATAATAATAATAATAATAATAATAATAATAATAATAATAATAATTATTATTATTATTATTATTATTATTATTATATTATTATTATTATTATTATTATTATTATTATTATTATTATTATTATTTGGGTTCGCCCATCACTACTCCTGACAGATGTAGGTTTGTACTGCCCTCCAAAACTTTGGCAGTAGTTCCAAGCCTAATCGACAAAAATAAAAAGCAACCGCTCATTCATCATTTTGCAGAAAGCACATAGAAGGCTGCACAAAGCCCATCACAAAATGGGGATTGCAGCACGCCACAGCAACACACATGAGGGGTCCGGGATATTTGGTGACTATAGTCCAAATTAGCTTGGAGAAATGGGGTGGTCACTGAGCTGACAGTGAAATCTGCCTCTGTGCAGTGCATTGAGATTACACTGGGTTTCAGCGTTCCTACTTCTCTGCCGGCTGAATTTAATCTCGATGCTTCACAAAGGAATATTTCTGACTGCGAGCAGAGAGGCCACAAGCTAACAGCAGGTGTTTCTAAAGAGATGGCACTCACAGCCAGCCAAGTTGCCTCTAGGGAGCCTGGAATGTGCTTCAGAAAAAGAAAAGCCGGGATAAATCTCATGACCAACTGCAGAGAAGAAAGAACAGTGAAAGGCAAATGGCACTGAAACAGATCATTATCTCTATTATGTTTCCACACCATGCTCAGCTTAGACTCAGATGACCAGCACAGAATAAATGCAAGCATCTGTCAATGCAAGTAACTAGATAATAGAAGAACAGAGATGGAAGGGACTTTGGAGGTCTTATAATCCAACCACCTGCTCAGGTAAGAAATACTAAACCCGTGATGGAGAACCTATGACACGCGTGCCACAAGGGGCACATGGAGCCACCCCGAGTCCATGGAGAGGGGCGGCATACAAATCCAATAAATAAATAAATGAATAAATTTCAGAGGGCACATGAGGTGTTGCCCTATGTCATAGAAACATAGCAACATAGAAGATTGAGGGCAGAAAAAGATCTCATTGTCCATCCAGTCTGCCCTTTTGTTTGTTTGTTTGTTTGTTTGTTTGTTTGTTTATTTATTTATTTATTTGTTTGTTTGTTTGTTTGTTTGTTTGTTTATTTATTTATTTGTTTGTTTGTTTGTTTGTTTATTTATCTATTTATCTATTTATTTATTTATTTATTTGTTTGTTTGTTTATTTATTTATTTATTTATTTATTTATTTATTTATTTATATTTGTATGCTGCCCCTCTCCGCAGACTCGGGGCGGCTCACAATAAGACACAGCACATCATGACAAATCCAAATAGATTTAAAATATTTAAAAAGATTTTAAAAGAACCCCATTTACTAACATACATACCATGTATAAATTGAACATGCCCGGGGGAGGTGTTTCAGTTCCCCCATGCCTGACGACAAAGGTGTGTTTTAAGGAGTTTACGGAAGGCAGGGAGAGTAGGGGCAGTCCTAATCTCTGGGGGGAGTTGGTTCCATAGAGTTGGGGCCACCACAGAGAAGGCTCTTCCCCTGGGGCCCGCCAACCGACATTGTTTAGTTGACGGGACCCGGAGAAGGCCCACTCTGTGGGACCTAATCGGTCGCTGGGATTCGTGCGGCAGAAGGCGGTCTCAGAGATATATACTATTATACTATTTCCTGTGTTTTATCTTAGGATGGATATATGTTTATCCCAGGCATGTTTAAATTCAGTGAATGTGGATTTACCAACCACGTCTGCTGGAAGTTTGTTCCAAGCATCTGCTACTCTTTCAGTACTGGAGGCTAAAACATATGAAGAACAATTGCAAGAACTGGGTATGCATAGTTTAATGAAAAGAAGGACCAGGGGAGACATGATAGCAGTGTTCCAATATCTCAGGGGTTGCCACAAAGAAGAAGGAGTCAGTCTATTTTCCAAAGCACTTGAGGCTAGAATAAGAAGCAATGGGTGGAAACTAATCAAGGAGAGAAGCAACTTAGAACTAAGGAGAAAGTTCCTGACAGTTAGAACAATTGATCAGTGGAATGACTTGCCTGCAGAAGTTGTGAATTCTCCAACACTGGAAGTTTGTAAGAAGATATTGTATACCCATTTGTATGAAGTAGTGTAGGGTCTCCTGCCCAAGCAGGGGGTTAGGCTAGAAGACCTCCAAGGTCCCTTCCATCTCTGCTGTTATTATTGTTGTTGTTATTATAAGATTTGGCATCACCATGGCATTATTTATTTATTTATTTATTTATTTATTATTTATTATTTGGATTTGTATGCCGCCCCTCTCCGAAGACTTTATGGAAGTTAGGTGGAGGAATGGCGAGATATAGATACCACTTCCTCAACCACTAGAAGTTTTTAAGATGAGATTTGAGAACCATTTTTCTGAAATGGTAGAAGGTTTCCTGTCTGAGCAGGGGGTTTGACTAGATGATCTCCAAGGTCCCTTCTAAGCTGTTATTATGTTAAGGGAGCAAGGAAAACTTTGACTGAGAATGCCCAAACCAAACTCTTTATGATATGGTGTCTGGGAAAAGCATTAATTTACATTTAGCTCAGTTTTAAAACTAATATAAAACCTGTACGTTTTAAGGATACGGTAAACAGTAAGATAGTTCACACCTTTATGCAGAAATATGTCTTGTGTTGCATGTAATCCAACAATGATTTAAAGTGTAATCCACTTTTAATCTTTTACCTCCTTCCATTTCCTAAATCCATATTTCACTTCAAAAACTAATATTCAAAAAAGAGAAGCTGTTTTCCCCCCAAAGGGTGACAAGTCACTTGATATTATATTCTTATGTTCATTTAATCTCTTGAAAGTGAACCTAAGATAATTTCATAGACAGAAGATTATGAATGCTAAATAGATTAATTCATTAGGCGGCTTATCCTGAATATTAAATAGATGTATTAGTTACAGCTGAGAACAATTTCAAAACTTTGTCTCCTTATGCAAGGCTGGAGGGAATGATACTGTTTCATAGAGTTCAAAGTGCCAAGATTCGCTCATATACATGAGGGGGTGGGTTGTGAATTTCTTCACTGCCAGTTTGCTCCTTGATGTGCTATGCGGGCATATGTGCATGCACAGTGCTAAAAAACCCAGCTTCTGTGCATGCTCAGAAGCAAAAACAAGATGGCGGCGCCTATGGCACCACCAAGAGAGCTGGTTCAGCGGTGTGGCAGGCCTGGGTCCCTGCCGGTTTTAGCGGCCCAGGCCGCCAAGTTACTACTGGTTCCATAGAACCAGTCCGAACCGGGAGGAACTCAACTCCAATATACACTGCTCAAAAAAATAATAAAGGGAACACTTCAACAACACAATATAACTCCAAGTGAATCAAACTTCTGTGAAATCAAACTGTCCACTTAGGAAGCAACACTGACAATCAATTGCCCGCCTCCTGGAGGCCCTCTGGAGGCTGGAAATGGCCCATTTACTGACTTCCAGTGGGCCCAGTAGGTCTGTTTTTCACCCTCCCCAGGCTCCAGAGTCTTTCCTAGAGCCTGGTGAGAGCAAAAATGCCCTTGCCCACCCCCTGGAGGCCCTCTGGAGGCCAGAAATGGCCCATTTCCGGCCTCCAGAGGGCCTCCAGGAGGTGGGCCCAGTAGGCATGTTTTTCACCCTCCCCAGGCTTTAGAGACTTTCCTAGAGCCTGGCAGGAGCAAAAATGCCCTTGCCTGCGTCCTGGAGGCCAGACGGAAGCCCTTCTAGAGACTCTGTATGAGCCAAACCATCAATTGGCCACTGTGCACATTTGCAATGGATCTAAGTTAGAGAAACGGCTCGCGTGCCAGTAGATATGGCTAGGCATACCACATGTGGCGTGATTGCCCTAGGTTTCCCATCATTGGAATTTCTGAAATTTCCTACCGGGTGTTCTGTCGGGCTCTCTGGTAGACTCCTCCCAAAAATTCACAGGTACAAATTTCAGACACACACACGTTTGAAAATTCAAAACAAGGTTCTTTATAACATAAATTCTGAAAAGTATTGAGACGCCAGACGAAGTGCTAAAACAGTGGTTCCCTTTATTCAGCTCTTTCCGCAAGTGACAATCAGCTGGGAACTCACCAGCCGGCAATGAGAAACTCGGCTCTATTTATACTCTCAAGGCTCGCGCCAAAAGAGCTGTCCTGCGTCTGAGCCAATCAGACGCCTCCTAGCATTTCCAATCTGCCTGGTAACAGCATTCACCTCAGGCAACTATTTACATGGCATATTAACATACTCAACACCCCTCCCTCCTTAGTCAAGTGCCAACTGTCCATCAATTGAGCCATGTGATGAAGTCCTCCAATCGAGTGGGTCTGCGCGAGGCTCGCTCAGACCTGCGCAGATCAGTTGAGTCTGGAACTTCGTTGGTGGAGGTTGGCTCTCTGTCGGATCCGGAGCCTGGCTGGGCCCGAGTGGGGGCTCCGGCCTGCAGCGAAGTCCGGATGGGAGCTGAATCGACGTCGGAGGAGGATGATGGTGGCTCGTTGGTGTCGTGGGAGCGTTCCAGCCTCGGTGAGCCCAAATTTACATCCAACAAATCGGGTTGTACATAAGAGTCTGCTTTGGGGGAAGAGGTTACAATGGCGGTTTGCGTATTTTCAGAGTTAATCCGCCCTCTTAAATAATCAATGTGCCGTTTCCAAATACGGCCATCCTCTAATTGTATTAAATATGTTTTAGGCCCCTTTTGTTGTAGGACTTTCCCTTTTACCCATTGAACTCCCCCATCAAAATTTCGGGCAAATACATTCTGGCCTAGATACATGCTTCTTTCAGGTATTACAGACATTTCACCTTGACCCATGGTATTTAAATATCGAGGATGTAACCTGTCTAAAGGAGACCTTAGTTTTCGCCCCATTAAGACTTCTGCAGGGCTTTTATGGGTGGCAGCATTTGGAGTAATATGTTGCATTAACAGGAATTGGTCTAATTTACTTTGTATTTCCCCAGGGCCTGCTCTGCGCAGCGCCTCTTTCGCCACCCGCACATAACGTTCAGCCAACCCGTTAGCCCATGGGGAGTAAGGGGAGATTAGCGCATGCCTGACCCCTAGATTACTCAAAAACACCTCAAACTGTCGTGCGGTCAATTGTGGCCCATTATCTGAAACAAGGACATCAGGACACCCATGGGTTGCAAACAAATGATACAGAGCCTTTATAGTGGCACATGTTGTTATATTCTGCATAGCCACTATCTCTACCCACTTAGAAAAGGCATCCACGACAACCAGAAAAAACTGGGACCCGATGGGGCCAGCAAAGTCTATATGTATCCTGGACCAAGGCCCAGTGGGCTCTCCCCACTCTACGGGGGCAGTTCGAGGGGGATTGGGTCGTGACTCTTGACAGGGGTCACACCGAGCTACCCAATGTTCAATATCGAGATCTAGGCCCGGCCACCACAGGTACCCCCTTGCCAAACCCTTCATTCGGACAATGCCTGGGTGTCCCACATGCAACATAGTCAATACCTTTTTCCTAAGTGTAGTTGGAATGACCACTCGATCCCCCCATAGTACACATCCTTTCATGTATGACAATTCTAGTCGCTTTGTCTTAAAGTCTGCCAGTCCCCCCCCCTCTGGTCCCCCAAGCCAACCCCTGTGTATACAATTAATCACTGTTTGAAGAATGGGATCTGACTTAGTATGCTCGGCCACTTCCCTGGCTGAAGTTAGGGGGGTTTCTTCTATTTCTAACAGTAGTACCTCATCCGAAGGAACTGGTTCTTCCCCCCTTTGTGCCAAAGGGCACCTGCTTAGTCCATCAGCGTGGCTTATGGACTTCCCTCCCTTATGTATTAAGGTATACTGATAACTGGAGAGGAAGAGAGCCCATCTAATCAGTCTAGGGGACATGAACGGAGGGGTAGGTTTATCTGAAGGCAACAGTCCCAAAAGGGGTTTGTGGTCTGTTATTAATTCAAACCTCCTTCCAAATAAGTAATTATGAAATTTCTTAATGCAAGCTATTAAAGCCAGGGCCTCTTTATCCAACTGGCTATAATTCCGTTCAGCAGGGGTCAGCGTTCTGGAGAAAAAAGCTATAGGTGCCTCAGTGTTGTCTGGCATTACGTGGGCCAGTACTCCGCCCACCCCATAAGCCGAAGCATCGCATGTAAGCCTTATGGGCAAGACTGAACTGTACTGAACCACCACACTATTTGAAGTCAATAAGGTCTTTATTAGAGAAAATGCTTGGCGTTCAGGTCTGCCCCAGGTCCAGGGAATTCCCTTCTGAAGGAGTCGGTGGAGGGGTTCTGCAACCGTTGCCTTCTGTCTCAAAAAAATAGAATAAAAATTCAGAAGACCTAAAAAAGCTTGTAGTTCAGTCTTATTGGTTGGTTCAGGTGCTTCGGTAATTGCTTTTAATTTATCAGTTGTGGGGTGGATGCCCTGACTATCTATTCTATATCCTAGAAATTCAATGCTAGTGGTGCCCCATACACACTTGTCTGCTTTTACTCTGAGGCCCTTGGATTGGAGTCATTGTAGGACAGCCCTGATTCTCTGGTTCAATTGGGGAATGGTTTTAGCCGAAATTAGTATATCATCGAAGTAGGGTATGGTTCCTTCCAGCCCCGTTAACACTCGCTCCATTAAGCTCTGAAAAATCCCAGGGGCTATGCTTACCCCGAATTGCAATCTTGTGCATCGGAAAGCACCTCTGTGCGTGACAATTGTCTGAGCCAAAGAGGTAGGCTCATCGACCGGAAGCTGCAGGTATGCCTGAGCAAGATCGATCTTTGCAAAGACTTTTCCCTCTCCTAGGGAGTGTAGGAGGTGCTGAACTATTGGTATGGGATAGGGGTGATGCTGAAGGGCCTTATTAATAGTAGACTTGTAGTCTGCACAGACTCTTAGCGAACCGTCCGGTTTCAATGGTGTGACAATTGGAGTCTCCCAGGGCCCTTGCTCTACAGGAACTAGGATTCCTTGAGCAATAAGTTGATCTAACTGATGGTCTAGTTTAGGTAGTAAAGGTAAAGGAACCCTTCGTGGTTTCAGGCGAATGGGCGGAATCTTTGGGTCTATGGAGAAAGAGATAGGGTCCCCCTTATAAGTTCCCAAAGTGGGGCTGAATACTTCAGGAAACTCATGTACAAAATCTGGGGTATCAGAGGGGGACTGTACTAAACAGATGCCAGAGATCTCAATACCTAAGGGGGCCATCCAGGTTAACCCAAGGAGGGAATGCCTTGCCCCATCCACTATTACCAAAGGTAGGGAACATTTAACAGATTTGAACTGTACAGGAATATCAATTTTACCCAATACAGGGATTACATGTCCCTGGAAATCCCTTATAATCAAAGCAGTTTGAGTTAACTTAGACTTACAGACATGTGGCATATACATTTTAAATTTGTCCCAAGGCATAATAGAGTGCCTAGACCCGGTGTCCAGTTCTAAATCACAAGGCTTGCCATTTAAAAGTAGAGAAATAATGATTTTGGTGCCTTGCGTTGAATTTGCGCAATTTACGTAAGTTTGACAGTTACCTCTGTTGTAGTCGCGGTTAGCGGCTGAGTTGTTTTTCCGGGTAAAAGATCTTGGAGGCCGGTTTTCACGGGCCTGTGGAGCCTGGTAGGAGAAACGCTGTTGGCGCGGAGCGGAAAAGGTTTCTTCTGGCTGGGGAGCCCGGCAGGCCTCAGCGATGTGACCGCGCCGATTGCAGCGGCGACAGATGGCTTCCCGAAACGGGCAGCGAAGTCGCGGATGATTTCCCCGGCAACCTGGGCATGGAGCTTGTGTGCGAGGGTATCTCGGTTGTCGTGAGGGGTCGCTGGGAAGCAGGAGGCAGGAATCGTCGGTGGCGGCTGGAGGGCTGAGGTCGTCGGCTGGATCAGCTGTGGAGGAGATCTTAGAGACGGTTTCTTTGTTGACGTGGCTTTGGAGGTCTTTGGCAGCCGCTTCGGCGACCTCGGCTGTCTGGGCAAGCTTGATGACGGTTTGCAAGGTAGGTTCGTCCTCGGTGAGGAGTTTGCCGCGTACGGTGGCGTTTTTCATGCCGAATATGATCGCGTCTGTTAGTCGAGCTTCTGGGCTGTCAAAACGGCATTTTGACAGTACGGTTCGGAGTCTTGTGGCGAATTGATTAATAGACTCAGCTTCCCGTTGGGCCATCCTGGAGAACTGATGGCGGTATACCACAGCTGGCTTCGTGGGTTTGAAATGACCCGCAAGCTTGGATTGTAAGTCTGGCCACGGCACGTTCTTGGCAGGAAGCGGATCGGTGAGCGTTTGAACCAAGTCGAAGATCTCGGGGCCGCAGTAGTTAAGGAAGATGGCTCTCTTCCTGTCGTCTTCGGCGGTCCCCATTCCGGCGGCTTCCAGGAAGATTTCGAAGCGGGTCATGTAGGCTTCCCAAGACGCTTTTTCGGGGTCGAAGAAGTCGGGTGCTCGGCCGATCTGCGAAGGATTCATCTTGCTTGTAGGTTCTCTCCGGTTCTCGTCGCCAGTGAAAAGTATTGAGACGCCAGACGAAGTGCTAAAACAGTGGTTCCCTTTATTCAGCTCTTTCCGCAAGTGACAATCAGCTGGGAACTCACCAGCCGGCAATGAGAAACTCGGCTCTATTTATACTCTCAAGGCTCGCGCCAAAAGAGCTGTCCTGCGTCTGAGCCAATCAGACGCCTCCTAGCATTTCCAATCTGCCTGGTAACAGCATTCACCTCAGGCAACTATTTACATGGCATATTAACATACTCAACAAATTCAATTAAACCAAGCACTCTTTTTGTATAGCAAAGAGCACTCGTCTCCAAACAAACTGGTAATTTGTACAAGTCCCTTATCAGTTCTGAGATACTTAGCTTGCAGCTGTGAGGCAATTCACAGTCCTTCTTCTTTCACAAAGTGAAACACCCTTTGTTTTGCTTTAGTTTCAAAGCGAGGAAAAAGCAACACACCAAGGTCGAAGTCAGCAAGGCAGGCACGAAACACAACGATCAGATAATCCTCCACAATGGCCAAACCCACAAGCTGCTCTTTATAGCAGCCTCACTAATTACCACAGCCCCACCCAACCACAGGTGGCCTCATTTTCTTTGATAATAATCTCTCAGTTGTTGCTGCCTATGCATCGCTCTCTGCGTGCGTGGCTGTATCATTAACTCTTGTTCCGAATCCAAGGAGGAGCTAGATAATTGATCTCCTTCTGAGCTGTCTGTCACACTCTCCTCCTCCCTATCATTCATGTCTTCTTGGTCAGAGGAGCCTTCATCAGCAGATTCCACTGGGAGCAAAACAGGCCTGCGGCATGTGGATGTCTCCCCCACATCCACAGTCCTTGGGGCAGGAGCAGGGCCAGAGCTAACCACAACACCGGGATGGAGCATCTGACCACACCAGCTACTGCCCACCACTGCATACATACATACATACATACATACATACATACATACATACATACACTACACTACACTCTTCTTTCAAAAGACATAATAGAAGATTTAAACTCCAAATACTTTGAATTCAGTTCACAGCAACTGTGAATGTGATTTTCTTTTTTCTTTTTTTATAAAAAAACTGCCTTCCTTAAACTGGATCTGCGATGCTTTTTTTTTCTCTTAACGATAAATGCTGGTGTTTCTAGCCGTTGGCACTTCTTTTAAATATTAAAAAGCTCCCAACACATTTGATCTCTTTCTTGATGCTCAATTAACTAGAAAAAAAAGAAAAGAAACAGTAGTTTTTACACATTCTTAGAGCTCACTTTTAAATGACTTCCAGAATGAAGTTCATGAACACCCTAATTATTGCTCATCATGTATCCTTCCAGATTAAAAGGTTCTTAACAGGGATGAAAAGGAGTCTAAAGAGTTGAAAGCCCATCTCTTTGCTGAGAGGCACAATATTTAAGTGCCTAAATTACCCTAAACCAACCTTTCTCCAAAATATATAATGTCATGCAGGGATGACCTTACAGGAAGGGAAGTAAATGGGAGAGAAGAGAGGCTGCCTAGGGAATCGTGAGATAAGAGATTGCATAGTCCACGGCTGTACAATGGACAGAGAAAGTAAGATTCTACATTTAGGCAAGAAAAACAAAATTCACAGGTTTGTATATGTGGTACCTTGCTCTACAGTGGTGACTGAGAGGGATAAAGCCCTATGTGGCATCGGACCACAATCCCTCCGAGACCGCCTTCTGCCGCACGAATCCCAGCGGCCGATTAGGTCCCACAGAGTTGACCTTCTCCAGGTCCCGTCGACTAAACAATGCCGTCTGGCGGGACCCAGGGGAAGAGCCTTCTCTGTGTTGGCCCTGGACCTCTGGAATCAACTCCCCCCAGAGATTTGGACTGCCCCCACCCTCCTCGCCTTTCGTAAGTTATTAAAAACTCATCTTTGCCGTCAGGCATGGGGAAATTAACACACACCCCAGTTGTCAAGGTCGGTGTATGGTTTGATTGGATTGTGTGATTATTTTATTATAAGGGTTTTAAACTGTATTTTTTAATAATTGGATTTGTACACTGTTTATGTTGTGAGCTGCCCCGAGTCTTCGGAGAGGGGTGGCATACAAATCTAATAAATTATTATTATTATTATTATTATTATTATTATTATTATTATTATTATCCCTACTATTACTATTACTATTACTATTACTACTACTACTACTACTACTACTACTACTACTATTACTATTACTATTACTATTACTATTACTATTACTATTACTATTACTATTACTATTACTATTACTACTACTACTACTACTACTACTACTATTACTATTATTATTATTATTATTATTATTATTATTATTATTATTATTGGCTTCTGGCTATTCTACTAGATCGTCAATATTCCCCTGAGTTTAGACATTTATAGTGTTTTTCAATCACCCTCATCCTTCTGTCCAATAGTACACAAAACAATTGAGAAGGAAAAACAAGAAAGCCATGTGGTAGACACATTCATTTGGGTACAACTGTTTGATCTGTCTTGCATTCATCTCATGGTAGCAGAAACCAGGCAGCATTTTATCATCTTTGCTGAAGTCAAAAGAATTTATATATACATGCACGGACAACATTTGCACTGTCCTGTCCTCTTGAAGATTTGTTGATAAACAAATAAGTAAAACTAATACACAATACTGAGACTATACACACTCCATTGAGTTGCTTTTGTCAAACATTCAGTCCTTATAAGACACAACATTTCTTTCAAGACCGGCGTCTCATTTCATTTTCTCCTCTCCAATAAACATTTCCAAGTGCCGCTTCTATGTTGGTTGAAGCAGGCAGGATTCCCTTGGGTACCATTTGTTGGGGGTCAAGTGAAAGGGAGGGTCTTGCCTTCTCTTTCTACTCAAGATCCCCATGGACAATTGGTGGGCCACTGTGTGACACAGATTACTGGACTCAATGGGCTTTGGCCCAATTCAGCATGGGTTTTCTTATGTTCTTATGTTAACATTTGATCAAGACGGACAACTTTCTTTCTTTCTTTCTTTCTTTCTTTCTTTCTTTCTTTCTTTCTTTCTTTCTTTGACATTTATTTATTTATTTTAAATATAATTTATTAATTTATTGAAAAAGAGAGGGGAAAGGGGGGTACAAATTCAAGGGGAGGGATGAGGGGGGAAAGGGAGTACAAATATAGAGAGTTTGAGAGTGAGAATTCCACATATCCATTATAGTCTATAATATATATACTTTGTTGTGTAGCAGTTCGTACTGTTACAGTAGTTCTATTCATATTTCATTCTCGGTTTACAATTTCAATGAGCAAATATATAATTTAATATCTATATCTTATGTTGCTTAATAAGTCTATTCAAAACATTGGAATAAAATTAGTCTTATTGTGTTCCATAATTTTTTTTCCTCTGGTATATATTATGATTGAAAGAGGTTAGTAAAGGATTGTGATTTTTAGAGAGTACTTAAAAGGGTGGTGATTGAGTAAAGAGGGGGAAGTGGAATGGGCGGGGAAGGGGGTTGCCTGCACCCATAGCAGACATTGAATTTTAACGACTATAGGAAATGAGGATAGTGAAAGGTGTAAGAATTGAAAGTAGGATGGGTTAGTTTATTAGTAATTATGTAGGTATATCGGTAGTATTGAACCCAGACAGTTTTTTTAGTTGTTTCGAATTGTAGATATTTATTTATTTATTTGTTTGTCTGTCTGTCTGTCTGTCTGTCTGTCTGTCTGTCTGTCTATCTATCATCTATCTATCTATCTATCTATCTATCTATCTATCTATCTATCTATCTATCTATCTATTAGATTTGTATGCCGCCCTTTTCTGAAAACTCAGGGTGGCTCACAGGAATGCAGCCCCTCTCCAAGTTATTCAACTTGATTGATATTTATCTTTCCACTTGCAACAATTCCCATCATTTCCCATGTCATACACAAGAAAGAAAAACAATACATGTTCTACCCCCCCCCCCCCAAATTTTTCCCCCTGTTTCGGGGGATCACATTCATCTGGAACTTTTCATTATCTCCCGCCATAAAGTCATCTCGAGTCCTCAGAGAGGAGCGGCATACAAATCCAATTAAATTCTACTCTATTCTATTCTTTTTTTCTATTCTATTCTATTCTATTCCACTCCATTCCATTCCACTCTATACTCTACTTTATTCTATTCTGAAGATATTTTAGCCTCCTGGACTACAATATCTTTAGCTGAAACTCTGCTTGAGTTTTTCCTAATTTGTGGTTCTCTAAAAAGTATTAGAATGGCGACACCAAGAATCAACATATCTAGAAGGTGCCAGGCGGAAAGTTGGTCCTCTTAATGGAAATTGTGCTAATTCCCTGGTTTTGGCATTCCTGTGCATGATTTATAATCACTTGGCTACAAATGGTTTTGCATTTACTAAGGCTTCATAATGGAAATAGTCAAATCTGTTCACCTTAGGTTTTTTTCTCTTTTTATTTTGTAGCATTAAATTTAGTTCATTACAATTCCATATCAACTTAAGGACTACTCTACAAAGGGGGTAAAAAGGCAAATCTCTATCTATTCATTGCGCATTTGACCAAAATAACTATTATTTATACTACTTGACTATTACTTATACTACTACAGAGTGCAAATTTTTCTAAATGTAAACATTGCTCTACACATAAATATTTCTCTAAACATGTTTATTTTTCCATAAAATAAGCCTCAATTGTTCCTTAATCGTTTTAATGAATTCATCACTGAATTTGTTCTTTTAAATATGTTAAATATTTCTGTAATTTGCTTCCTGGGGTCAGTTACTGAGATGAAATACCCAGAAAACAAATGGTTTACAATAATGGAACAAAGGGTAGCAGGTAAAACCTATATGGCAGATAAAACCGCACGAATCCCAGCGACCAATAAGGTCCCACAGAGTTGGCCTTCTCCAGGTCCCGTCGACCAAACAATGTCGTTTGGCGGGCCCCAGGGGAAGAGCCTTCTCTGTGGCAGCCCCGGCCCTCTGGAATCAACTCCCCCCGGAGATTAGAACTGCCCCCACACTCCTTGTCTTTCATAAATTACTTAAGACTCATCTATACCGCCAGGCATGGGGGAGTTGAGACACCTTTCCTCCCAGGCTTTTTTATATTTATGTTTGGGTATGTATATGTTGTTTGATTTTTTAAATATGATAGGGTTTTATGTGTTTTTTAATATTAGATTTGTTTTTGCTGGAATATTGTATTTATTATTGTTGTGAGCCGCCCCGAGTCTTCGGTGAGGGGCGGCATACAAATCTAATAAATTGAATTGAAAACAATTATACACATTGAAAGGTAGGCAGAAGGAAAAACATTCATTTGTCTCAATATTGCAGGTTGCTAATTTTGATAAAGAGCCGTGGAGGTGCAGTGGTTAGAATGCAGTACTGCAAGCTAACTCTGCCCATAGTTAAGAGTTCAGTTCTGACTGGCTCAAGGCTGATTCATTCTTACATTCTTTCAAAGTCAGTACAATGAGGAGCCAGACTGTTTGGGGCAATATGCTGACTCTATAAACTGCTTAGAGAGGTCTGTAAAGCACTGAAATGTGATAAGGTCCCACAGAGTTGGCCTTCTCCGGGTCCCATCGACCAAACAATGTCGTTTAGTGGGCCCCAGGGGAAGAGCCTTCTCTGTGGCGGCCCCGGCCCTCTTGAATCAACTCCCCCCAGAGATTAGAACGGCCCCCACCCTCCTTGTCTTTCGCAAATTACTCAAGACCCACCTTTATCGCCAGGCATGGGGGAATTGAGACATCCTCCCCCAGGCTTCTATATTTTATGTTTGGTATGTATGTGTTGTGTGGTTTTAATTGCTGGGGTTTTAGATATGTTTTATTTTTAATATTAGATTTGTTTCACTGTTATGTTGTTTCTATTATTGTTGTGAGCCGCCCTGAGTCTTCAGATAGGGGCGGCATACAAATCTAATTAATAATAATAATAATAATAATAATAATAATAATAATAATAATCTAAGTGCTATTGCTAACCGCTTTTCTTTATAAGGCTGACTTAACTGTACTACTTTTCATTTTCTGTCCAATTTACTCGCAAGTGCATATTTCTGTACATGCATTTTAACTTAAGAAATAATTTTTGGACTCCAGACATGCATCGTGACCAAATTTCCATTAGTGAATTCATCCAAATTAGCAACCTGCATATTGAAACAAATGAGTGTCCCGCCTTCTGCTTACTTTTTAATTTGTATAAATTATTCTGTCTGCCCTATAAATTCTATCTGCTGCCTTTTACTCTATAGTTTTAAGCCACTTTTTTCTCTGTATTCCATCTCCGAAACTGACCAGATGACCTGAAATTACAGAAATATTTAACGGACTGTATTTAAAAGAAAGGGTTCGGTTATGAATTAATGCTTAACTTCCTATTTTTTTCATTACTCATACAGCGTGTTAGTGTTAAACACCCTCTGAAATAAAAGTGAGGAATTAAGGTGTAAATATATGCAGCCAAAAGCCAAAATTACCAGAAGCTTATATCCTTTTTTTTTTTTAAAGTGCATTTTGTAGAGTGCTGCTATTGATGAAAAAGTGCAAACAGATGTCGGAAGAGACACTATTTGAGGATCGTTTTATAAAAAAGAAGCCAGCAAAAAAAAAAGAGTAAGAATAAAACTGATCTATTGTACCTTTTCATATAATTGAGAGACTTTGCTGCAGGATTTATGCATTCTTTGAAATACTTTGGGCAAGCTACCAAATGAAGAACAATGAAAAATCTGGCAGAATTTCTTTGTCTATTGTTATTGAACCTTCAGCGGGTTCAGAGCAGTATTGGGCTGCAGCATGGATGGTCCAATAGGCCAGTGTTTCCCACCCTTGGCAAGTTGAAGATATCTGGACTTTAACTCCCAGAATTCCCCAGCCAGCATTTGCTGGCTGGGGAATTCTGGGAGTTGAAGTCCAAATATCTTCAAGTTGCCAAGGTTGGGAAACACTGCAGTACGCCATCCCATTAGGAAAAATACAGATGCAGAAACATCTCCACATTCCTGACGCATGTATGTGCAGGCCCGTGTGAGATTTGGCTTTTGCACATGCAAAAGTAATCAACACACCCATTGAAAATGTATAAATAACATAATATTTCCCAAATATGCCCATGTCACACCAACACTCCGCAGTCTGCATTGGTTGCCGATCAGTTTCCGGTCACAATTCAAAGTGTTGGTTATGACCTATAAAGCCCTTCATGGCATCGGACCAGAATATCTCCGGGACTGCCTTCTGCCGCACGAATCCCAGCAACTGATTAGGTCCCACATAGATGGCCTTCTCCGGGTCCCATCGACGAAACAATGTTGTCTGGCGGGCCCCAGGGGAAGAACTTTCTCTGTGGCGACCCTGACCCTCTGGAATCAACTCCCCCTGGAGATCAGGACTGCCCCCACCCTCCCAGCCTTTCGCAAACTCCTTAAAACCCACCTCTGCCATCAGGCATGGGGAAATTGATTCCCCCGGGCCATTCCATTTTATGTATGGTTTGTTTGGGATGTATGACTGTTTTTTTATATTAATGGTTTTTAAACTGTTTTTAATCATTAGATTTGTACTGTATTGTGTTGTGAGCCGCTCCGAGTCTCCAAATACAAATCTATTTTTTTTTTATTATTATTATTATTATTATTATTATTATTATTATTATTATTGGTTGAAAATGAGCAAGCAAAACTACTGTGGGTCTTCCGACTTCCGGCTGACTGAATTCTGAAGCATAACACACCAGACATCTTGATTGTGGAGAAAACGAAAGTATGGATCATCGACATCGCAATCCCAGGAGACAGCAGAATTGAGGAGAAGCAGCTAGAGAAATTAGTGAAATACAAAGATCTAAAAATCGAGCTGCAACGACTCTGGCATAAGCCAGTGAAAGTGGTCCCAGTGGTACCAAAGGATCTCAGCGAACATTTGGAAACCATCGGAATTGACAAAATATCCATCTGTCAATTGCAAAAGGCCGCTTTACTGGGATCGGCAAACATAATTCGCCACTACATCACGCAGTCCTAGGTGCTTGGGAAGTGCCCGACTGGTGATGAAATACGAAATCCAGCATAGTGATCTCGTTTGCTGTGTTGTATTGACATAATAATAATAATAATAATAATAATAATAATAATAATAATAATAATAATAATAATAATAGTGATGTGCCGGTGCCTGGAGGCTGTTGGGGTCTGGATGGGTGTCAACAGACTCAAACTCAACCCGGATAAGACGGAGTGGCTGTGGGTTTTGCCTCCCAAGGACAATTCCATCTGTCCGTCCATCACCCTGGGGGGGGATCACTAACCCCCTCAGAGAGGGTTCGCAACTTGGGCGTCCTCCTCGATCCACAGCTCACATTAGAGAAATATCTTTCAGCTGTGGCGAGGGGGGCGTTTGCCCAGGTTCGCCTGTTGCACCAGTTGCGGCCCTATTTGGACCGGGAGTCACTGCTCACAGTCACTCATGCCCTCATCACCTCGAGGCTCGACTACTGTAATGCTCTCTACATGGGGCTACCTTTGAAAAGTGTTCGGAAACTTCAGATCATGCAGAATGCAGCTGCGAGAGCTATCATGGGCTTTCCTAAATATGCCCATGTCACACCAACACTCCGCAGTCTGCATTGGTTGCCGATCAGTTTCCGGTCACAATTCAAAGTGTTGGTTATGACCTATAAAGCCCTTCATGGCACCGGACCAGAATATCTCCGGGATCGCCTTCTGCCGCACGAATCCCAGCGACCAGTTAGGTCCCACAGAGTTGGCCTTCTCCGGGTCCCGTCAACTAAACAATGTCATTTGGCGGGACCCATGGGAAGAGCCTTCTCTATGGCGGCCCCGACCCTTTGGAACCAGATATCAGAGTTGCCCCCACCCTCCTAGCCTTTCGTAAGCTCCTTAAAATCCACCTCTGTCATCAGACATGGGGGAATTGACATTTTCCCTCCCCCTAGGCTTATAAAATTTATGTATGGTATGCTAGTATGTATGGTTGGTTTCTAAACTGGGATTTTTAAAATTAACTTAAATATTAGATTTGTTTACATTGTATTATTATTGCTGTGAGCCGCCCCGAGTCTGCGGAGAGAGGCAGCATACAAATCTGATTAAATAAATAAATAAATAAATAAATATAATAATAATAATAATAATAATAATAATAATAATAATAATAATAATAATATGCTTCTATATCAGAAACTTTAGGTGATATAGCCAAACCAAACATATTTTTGGAATCAGCACATCAAACTCCATAAAACCGACATATTACCTTCGATGATAATTTTTTTTGTGTTGATCAATGTAATTTCATTCAGCTAGTAGATAATCCTTACTTAAGTCCCAGGGACTGGACATTTCATTTTGATAGAGAGCTAGATAAATGGAAGTAGCAAAACTATTGGGAAAATTGTGACCGTCCAGCAACATAGCATTAACTACCTTATTCTTTACATAGTCTGTCACCATTTTTTTTGATGAGTATTCAAAATCTCTTGAAATTCTTTCTGACACAAAAGGAATTATTACTGGCAAGAAGATTTATTAGTATGAAACTATGATCATTAAATTCAGATGATGATTATAATGATAGCATGCCATTAAGTTGTTGCCAGACCTTAGCAACTATATCTGGAAGATTTATTGAATTCAGACTGCATTCAAAAGTTAGTTAAAGCAAGATTTATTAAACAGCTTGTTATGATGCAACTTTTTAAAAATAAACCCCAAAGGAATGAATTATTTCACTTAATTTTTCTGGTTCGTCTTTCTTTGTATCTCTCATGGTCACAAAGAACCATGAGACCTCTAATGAAGTGTTTCTTAACTTTAGCAACTTTAGCAACACTAGTTGGGGAATTCTAAGAGTTGAAGTCCATACATCTTAAAATTGCTAAGGTTAAGAAACACTGCTCTAAATAAAAGTAGCTGGATAGTTATCTATCAATTAATTGATCCAAAGAAAAAGAGAGAGAGAAAGAGAGAGAGAGAAACAGACATATAGACAGACCGACCGACAGACAGACAGACCGACCGACAGACAGACCGACAGACCGACCGACAGACCGACCGACAGATAGACAGACAGACTGACAGACCGACAGACAGACCGACAGACAGACAGACATAACTATGTCAAAAGCAATAGCAATAGCAATTAGCAATTAGCAATAGCACTTATATTACCATTTCATAGTGATTCGCAGCCCTCTCTAAGCAGTTTTCTGAGTCAGTCTGTTACCCCCAAAATTTTGTGTCCTCATTTTGCTGACCTTGGAAGGATGGAAGGATGAATCGACATTGAGTCGGTCAGGATCGAACTCCTGACAGTGGCTTACAAAGTTAGCCTGCAATGTTGCATTCTAACCACTGCACCACCACAGCTTTTCAGATAGAGACAGACATACAGATAGAAGATAGATAGATAAAAATAGATAGATAGATAGATAGATAGATAGATAAAAATAGGTAGGTAGGTAGGTAGGTAAGTAGGTAGGCAGGTAGAGGTAGATAGATGAAAGAAAGAAAGAGAAAGAAAGAAAGAAAGAAAGAGGAAGGAAGGAAGGTGTTCTGTCTGGGTCCCCCCAGACGCCAACACCAACCAAAAAGAGTATCCAGACACACTGGTAAAAAGCAAAGGCAGTTTATATACTGGAAAGCAAACACAGGTAACAAAAACTGTTCTTACAGACAGGAACACTATGAAGCTTCACAGAGGTTTCACGAAGGCCAGGCAATAAAACAGGATTCTTGCTGGCAGAAACAACACTGAAGATAATAAAACCCACGCCTCCCCCAAGTCTTTCAGCCTTCTAGGCCACAAGCCAAGATCAGAGATGCCAAGAATCGAAGCAAGGTCACAGGACTCCCAGTTGATAACTCTCCACAAGACTGTAAGGGCGGGCCTGCCTTTTCAACCCTGCTGAGGAGAACCACACCCAAACCCAGCTGTTGCCAATTCAGGGATGGAAATACCTTTCTAATTGGCCCCTTCTTTGAGCTGCATGTCTCTGCCTCATGTCTATTATAGCCTGTGTGTCTTCATCCAATGAATCCAGGCTACTAGCTGGGGAGAGACCCACCCTGGGGGTCTCAGGCTGCTCTCCCTCCTCCTCTTCCTGACGTTCCTCTCCCCCGTCTGCCTGGTCCTCCCCCTCCTGGTCACTGTCCTCCTCCTCTGGGCATGGATCCGGCAGAGCTCCAGCCGGTCCCTGAGGAGCCTCAGGCTGAATCACAACAGAAGGAAGGAAGGAAGGAAGGAAGGAAGGACAGAAAGACAGAGAACAGACAGATATTCTCGATAGCCTGCTAGCTAGTTTGTTGATACAGTCTTCTCTAAGGAAAAATAGGGAAATGTAATCTGCCAAGAGAATGCACAGTACTTAATCAAACGCTGTGGATTTAATTTAATCTGCCACTTACATTCTAAGGTGCAATATCCGATTCCGAAAACAGCTCTATTCTGCTTTAAAACATGATGAATCGCCTTAGAGCAGTCGATGCCTCTCTCCAAGTTACCTGTCTGGAGTCCAGTTTATTTTGTGTGTGTTTTTTAATCCCACACCAAGCTTATTGGTGAAAGGTTTGATAAATAGCCGATAATATACTACAATTTAAAAAAAAACAACCCAGAACCCCACAGATTCTTCAAAAGGACGGAGTGGTTCTCAGTGGAAACATCTAAACTACACCAGGGCTGTACTATGTCTGTCTATATGGATGTAACTTTCTCTGTATTCAGTGCAATGTACTCTCATGTCATTCTGCAAAGAAATGTAATCGATGTTATATATAGCCTCTTTGGTTTACATTCTTGGCTTGGACTGCGTTGAGAGTTGGATTCAGACGCCTGGCTGGTTTCTTCCAACTGTAGGACTCTCCAAACAAATGTTTCTCTTGGGAAAGGGGAAAAAGATGGTCATTTAAATCTCTCCATTAAAGACAATTTATGTCTAGCCTTGCAGTATTTCCCAACCTGCCCCTCAATGTTTCCCTCCTACCTTCTCCATTTCATCCCCCAGAATGTCTTCATGCTGGTATATCCCCTTCACTAATATACTAGATATTGACGCTGTTTCTGAGTGGTCTAACACATGGCAACTCCAAATCTCAACTAGCAAATGCTCTGTCCTACATATTGGGAAGAAGAATCTGAACTCCAAATACGAACTGAATAATCAAATTATCACAGATAATCCCCACTCGGTTAAAGACCTTGGTATACTAATAACAAAAGATTTAACTGCCAAAGCCCACTGCAACAACATAGCCAAGAAGGCTTCAAGAGTTGTAAACCTAATCCTACGTAGCTTCTGCTCTGGCAATCTCACACTGCTTACCAGAGCTTACAAAACTTTTGCCAGACCCATCCTTGAATACAGCTCATCTGTTTGGAACCCATATCGCATCTCAGACATTAACACCCTTGAAAATGTCCAAAGAGTCCTTCACTCCTCCACTCGAAATAGAATACCCTATGAGGCTAGACTTTCAATCCTGGGCCTAGAAAGTTTAGAACTAAGACACCTTAAACAAGATTTAAGTATTGTCCACAAAATCATATGCTGCAATGTCCTGCCTGTCGGTGACTACTTCAGCTTTAACCAGAACAACACAAGAGCACACAACAGATTTAAACTTAATATTAACCGCTCCAAACTTGACTGTAAAAAATATGACTTCAGTAACCGAGTTGTCGAAGCATGGAACTCATTACTGGACTCCATAGTGTCATCCCCAAACCCCCAACACTTTACCCTTAGATTATCTATGGTGGACCTATCCAGATTCCTAAGAGGTCAGTAAGGGGCGAGTACAAGTGCACTAGAGTGCCTTCCGTCCCCTGTCCTATTGCTCTCCTATATCTCTTCTTCTATTGTTTCCTATATTCTTTCATTGATATGTTCTATTACTATAACTTCTTTTCTATTCTTTCTTAGATATATTTTACTATGAGTATCTCCTCTATAACCTTCATCATGTATTTTACTATGTATATATAGATATAAATCCACTAAAACCCTCTTTGTGTATTGGACAAAATAAATTAAAAAAAAATATCATTCAAATCTCTTCTTTTGTGAGAATTCTCCCAGGGAATTTGGAGAGAGAGAGAGAGAGAGTGGTGGGAGCAAGCTTTCACAATGCTTTCTCCAGATGTGTCTGCAACACAACCACTCTTACCTATTTCAGAGCAATTCGAGAGAGTGATAGGACAATGGTATGATTGTTGGAAAGGTCAGATCCATTGATGAGTTATATAACAGCCCAGGTATAATAGCTCTTCATTCCCCGGGGTTGTTATATATGTCTCCAAATGCCAGCATTTCTTATACTTTAAGAACAGTAAATGCTTTGACATTATATATCGTCATTTACGGCTTCTTACGTTAATGGCCTTAAGAATAAAGAGAATTTCCTTTTTCCTTTTGTTTCTGATATATGAGGAGGAGAAGAGAAAGGGGAAAAGGGGACGGGAAAAAGAAAGAAAGAAAGAAAGAAAAAGGAAGAAGAAGGAAGGAAGGATGGAAGAAAGGAAGGAAGGAAAGAAAGAAAGAAAGAAAGAAGAAAAAAGAGAATGAGAAGATATATGAAGAGGGGAGGGAGCAGAGGGAGGAGGAGGAAGAGGAAGAGTATGACCTTGATGGGGAACCTATGGCATGCGTGCCACAGGTGACACACAGAGCCATATCTGAGGACACATGAGTCATTGCCCTATGTCAGCTCGAGCTGATTTTTAGCCGTAGGGCAGAAGGGAGGCTGTTTTCAGCATCACAAGGCTCCAGAAAAGCCTCCAAAGCCTGTGGATTGTGAAAACAGGCACAAGTTCTCATTTTGCCGACCTCAGAAGGATGGAAGGCTGAATCAATTTTGAGTCGGTCAGAATCGAACTGCCAAACTGCTGGCAGCTGGCAGTCAACAGAAGTAGCCTGCAATACTACATTCTAACCACTGTGTCAATGCGACTCATATATAAAGTCCCGTCAGTTACTTTAGGGATACATGCATTTCATTTTCTTGGCAATGATAAAGAATTAGTTTTTATTGTCCTTTTTTGAGATATTTCCCCATCTTCCATAGCTAGCAAATAACCTTCTGGGGATTCCCCCTCCCATTCTAAGCCGGATTGACCCTACTTAGCTTTTTGTGATCAATAGGGATTAATTTAAATTAATTATTTTTGCACAAAGATAGCTTTGTGTTAATAAGAAAATTAAAAAAGAGAATGGACCACCACCACAAAAGAATCCAGGATAGATTAGCTTGAATCTAAAGTAGCTACCTTGTTTTCATTATTAAAACATGGGAAAATAAAACAGATTTTTGCTTCATCTGTCAAGGATAACCTAAGTTAGTTAGGCTAAGGCTAAATTAGAATAGAATAGAGTAGAGTAGAGTAGAGTAGAATAGAATAGAATAGGAATAGGAATAGGAATAGGAATAGGAATGGAATGGAATGGAATGGAATGGAACGGAACGGAAAAGAACGGAACAGAATAGAATAACAGAGTTGGAAGGGATCTTGGAGGTCTTCTAGTCCAACCCTCAGATACTTTGGAAAAGAGCTTGAGTCCCTCTTCTTTGTGGCAACCCCTGAGATATTGGAACACTGCTATCATGTCTCTCCTAGTCCTTCTTTTCATTAAAGTGGACATACCGAGTTCCTGCAACCGTTCTTCACATTTTAGCCTCCAGTCCCCTAATCATCTTCGTTGCTCTTCTCTGCATATTCTCTGGCTCATGTTTAATGAATGTAATATAAGCATCATTAATTATAATTGATAAGAACATCATAAATTTGTTTTTATTTTTACTTGGTACCCAGAATTGGCATCATAAAATGTAAGACCATTTTTGGAAGATGTTCTATTAACCTATAAATACCCTATGCAACTAGACTTACAATCCTAGGTTTAGAAAGCTTAGAACTACGTCGCTTTAAACATGACCTAAGCATAGCCCATAAAATCATCTGCTACAACATCCTTCCTGTCAATCACTACTTCAGCTTCAACCACAACAACACACAAGCACACAACAGATACAAACTTAAAGTAAACCGGTCTTAACTCGACTTTAGTAACCGAGTAGTTGATGCATGGAACTCACTACCAGACTATGTAGTATCATCACCTAACCCCAAAAACTGTGCCTTTAGATTTGTTGTAGTTAGCTCTGGCCCAGCTCCTGCCCCAAGGAATGTGCAGGTGGATGTGGGGGAAACATCCACATGCCGCAGGCTTGTTTTGCTCCCGATGGAATCTGCTAATAAAGCCTCCTCTGACCAAGGAAGCGTCAGTGACAGGGAAGAGGGGAGTTTGGCAGACAGCCCAGGAGGAGATCAATCATCTGTATCATCCCTGGATTCTGAACAAGAATTAATGACACATCCACACATGCGTAGAGTGATGCATAGGAGACAACAACTGAATGATTATTACAAGAGAAAATGAGGCCACCTGTGGTTGGGTGGGGCTGCTGTAATTAATGCTACAGATAAAAGTGCAGCTTGGTGTTTTAGCCTCATGGCAGTTTATCTGATTCATTGTTTCATCAAGATCGTGGTTTTTGTGCTGTTCAAGATTGTGTGTGGACTCTCTGGACTTTAGAATTGGACTCAATTTCCCAGTTATTGAGTGAGCAATTGTATTGCATTCAACCTGTGCCCTGTGTGTACCAGAAAATCCCTTTGACATTTAAAAAGGGAGCTGTTTCTGTTTTTCTGTTTATAAAAACGTTTGGGTTTTCCTTTCATCGTGTGGTATATGTCTTCCTGGACTAACTACCCTGTAATTACGGGCGGTTGAAATACGCCGGCAGAACAAGATTATCCACTGTTGACCTCTCCAGATTCCTAAGAGGTCAGTAAGGGGCGTGCATAAGTGCACCAGCATGCCTTCCGTCCCCTGTCCTAACGTCTCTTATGTTTATACTACCTCCATGTATATGAACTCTATTATTCCCAATGATTATTTCTTCCATATTATTGTCGCAGTTTGTGAGTGATTAAAGTCCGTTAAAACCGTAACCCCACAGAGGCGATAGATAGAAGCCTTATTCATTTGTTCAAAAACAAGATTTCTTTATTATAAAAAAAACCAGAAATAAAACATGTCTCGAGGGACAACATAACAAATATGTCTTCAATGATGGTGGATAGAAAAGAGAATGGAGAATGGTGAGGAAGAAGAAGGAATTGAGGTTAGATTTGGCAGGATATTACATCATAATAGGAGGATCTTAATAAGGCACACATAGTTAACTCTTTCATTACTAAATGTCTCTGGGGCTGGCAATATTCAGCGTGACAATTATTCCTAATGTCTTATCTTCTATTCTTCAATTGATGTACAGTGTTTTACTATGATTTTATCCTCTGAAACCTACATTATGTATTAGACAAAATAAATAAATAGAATAAAACAAAATTTGCACAGAAGAAACTAGTTATTGGAACTGGAGATGAATCTATATCCCACGCTTTCCCAAGTGTGCAAATGAATTATTTTCTCAGCATTGCAGACAATAGCATCTGCTTGTTATAAGAAACAGCTCTTCTGCCTTTGATGTAACAGAAAGTGACATGAGTTGTATTTCAAGCCATGTTTTATATCCGATATTTTGAAGTGATGCAAAATGTGTCAGCTTTAGTGCAAATTGCTGTTCAGTTTAGTCCAGTCCAAAACATTCAGTTCAAGAAGGTGCCGCATCCTCTTCCTTATTGTCAATGAACATGGCTCACTATGAAAAAGACACCAGCTGATTGTGAGTAGGATTTGTGCAGCAATAATGGGCATGTTATTGCGGAAATGTATAAACCTTTACTGAAAGTAAATACGCAAGATGTATGATTAACTGGGCAAAAATAAAGTTTGGATAGAATATAATGCTTGATCGATAGGAATATATGTGCAATAAAGGACTGCACTGAAATATAATTTGAAAGAGAATTTTTTATAAGATGATGCATATCTAAACATTTAAATATGTTAAAGGGTTAAATAGGGTTCAGGAGGGAAGTGTTTTTAACAGGAAAGTGAACACAAGAACAAGGGGACACAATCTGAAGTTAGTTGGGGGAAAGATCAAAGGCAACTTGAGAAAATATTATTTTACTGAAAGAGTAGTAGATCCTTGGAACAAACTTCCAGCAGACGTGGTTGGGAAATCCACAGTAACTGAATTTAAACATGCCTGGGATAATCATATATCCATTGCAAGATAAAATACAGGAAATAGTAAAAGGGCAGACTAGATGGACCATGAGGTCTTTTTCTGCCGTCAGTCTTCTATGTTTCTATGTTTCTATCTGATATTTAACAATTGTCAGTGATCTGTAAGAGAAATATGTATGTTGGAAGTGCAACCAAAATGAAGGTAGAACATAGAACATCAGAGTTGGAAGGGAGCTTGGAGATCTTCTAGTCCAGTCCCCTGTTCAAGATGGAGACATTATTATTATTATTATTATTATTATTATTATTATTATTATTATTATTATATTTGTATGCCGCCCCTCTCCGAAGACTCAGGGCGGCTCACAACAATAAAAACAATATTATAGCAAAACAAATCTAATATTAAAAGAAGTATATAAAACCCTATCATATATTTAAAAACCTAACAGCACATTCATACCAAACATGAAACAAAATATAAAGAAGCCTGGGGGAAAGGTGTCTCAACTCCCACATGCCTGGCGGTATAAGTGAGTCCTGAGTAATTTACGAAAGACAAGGAGGGTGGTGGCAGTTCTAATCTCCGGGGGAAGTTGATTCCAGAGGGCCGGGGCCGCCACAGAGAAGGCTCTTCCCCTGGGGCCCACCAAACAACATTGTTTAGTCGATGGGACCCGGAGAAGGCCAACTCTGTGGGACCTTATCGGCCGCTGGGATTTGTGCGGTAGTAGGCGGT
Organism: Erythrolamprus reginae; assembly: GCF_031021105.1. Taxonomy (NCBI): domain Eukaryota; kingdom Metazoa; phylum Chordata; class Lepidosauria; order Squamata; family Dipsadidae; genus Erythrolamprus; species Erythrolamprus reginae. The sequence goes on along the minus strand of NC_091953.1, from coordinate 10,456,361 downwards.
TCCAGAGTACCAGTGATGGTGAATCGTTTTTTTTCCTCAAGTGCTGAAAGAGCATGGGCATGCACTATTGTGCATGTGTGAGTGCCCATAGCCAAAATTCAATGCCTGGGGAGGGTGAAAACAGCTTTCCCACCCCTCACAGGCCTTCTAGGGTCCGGGAACAGTCTGTTTCCCAACTTCTAGTGGGCCCAGTAGGCTCGTGTTTTGCCCCCCACCGCCAGGCTCCTGGAGAATAAAAACATCCTCCCTCATCCCCCTGGAGGCTCTCTGGAAGCCAAAAACGCCCTCCCAGAGCCTCTGTGCAAGTCAAAATTAGCTGGTCGGCACACACATGCCATAGGTTCGCCATCACTGCCCTATATCCATGATGGGGAACCTTTTTCGGTTCACATGCCAAAAGGGGGCGTGTCTGTGTGCTAGCACATGTGGATGTGCCCACACCAATTCCCTCCCCCATGAATGTGCATCCCCCTTATGCTTCCCCTGTGCATGTGCACAATTCCCCCATCTATGCGCATGTGTATAGGCCTCACTGCAAAAAGGACTTCCAGTTTGCCGCTTGTGCTTTTTCTTGCACTTTAAGAGAAGAACATGAGAACCTAAGAAGAGCCCTGCTGAATCAGGTCAAAGTCCATCAAGTTCAGCATTCTGTGTCACACAGTCGCCCACCAATTGTCCATGGGGATCTTGAGCAGAACAAGAAGGCAAGACCCTCCCTTTCCCTTCACCCCCAACAAATGGTACCCAAAGGTTTTAAGTCGTAATCCCACCTTCATCGCCACTTTTAAGTCATGAGAGAACACGCAGTGGTCTGGTCAGATTCGTTTATTAGGAATCCGCAGCTTGCAACAAAGAAAGCATTTTGTAACAACATGTAACAACACGCAGCTCGGGTTTTGGGAGGCACGGCTTTGACAGCCGTTCATACTTTCTCATGCGCTGCTTAACCAATTACTTTAAACTATATACAATAGGTAATTTGAATAATGATTGACACCCTCCGTATCCCTGGATACAGAACAAAGGGAACCCTGCCTGCCTCAACCAACATAGAGACGGCGCATGGACATCCGTTTCAATAACCACCGATACACTTGGCAACCACGAATCTGTCTAATCCTGCCTTGAAGCTATCCAGGCTGACAGCTGAAGCTTCCTGAAGCCCCAAGGTGTGAAAAACAGCACAGCGGGCAAACCGGAAGTCCATTTTTCCAAACTTCCGGTTTGCCCATTGAGCATTTTTTTTGCATTTTGGTTGGGGAGGGGGAACAGTGTAGGCTGTGTACATTATGGGTATGGGCATGCATACTATTGCACATGTGTGTATGTTTTTGGCACTCAAGCCAAAAAAGGTTCGCCATCAATCCTCTAGGGAGTTGTGCGGCATAGACATTGAAGAAATAAATAAACAGCACTTCTCCTGAGTTGCAAACATACACTAGCTGGGAAAATCTTTTAAATTTTTCCTTTGTGCCTTTTCTTGCTCTTCAGCAAGAGCATCATTATTTGGATTTTTCTCACCTCCTCCTGAGTGAGTTTTTGTCAATACCATAACCACTTCGACACAACGCCCACTGCATTTTATCATGTCAGATATCATCGGCGCCCTTTAAACCAATCGCCTTCATTCTGTAAAATGCTTAAATCTTATGTTTCTGCTTGATGACCAGTGTGGCTGGATTGATTTCTAACCTTTTCCCTGCCCACTTCTTTTTTCTTTTTTTTCAAACTCATTCCCAGCAAGATCAATGAAGGACTGAAATTCGCCACTGCATGTCTCTTTTTATCTTCGTAATCAGCAAAAAAGGCTCGGAGTCCACTTGTATTCTCAGTCCGCAGACAAAACGGGCTATGGTTGCAGAAGAAGATAGAATGTGCAGAGGCTTCGTAATGCTGGCAACTTAAACAGACTTAATGTTCTGTCGGGCTCTCTGGTAGAAACGTCCCAAAAATTCACAGGTACAAATTTCAGACACACACACGTTTGAAAATCCAAAACAATGTTCTTTATAATGAAAAGTCACTTAAACTAAGCCCTCTTTTGGTATAGCAAAGAGCACTGGTCTCCAAACAAAGTGGTAATTTGTACAAGCCCCTTATCAGTTCTGTGATACTTAGCTTGCAGCTGTGAGGCAATTCACAGTCCTTCTTCTTTCACAAAGTGAAACACACTTTGCTCTGGTTTAGTTTCAAAGCGGGAAAAAATCAGCACACAAAAGGTCGAAGTCAGTAAAGCAGTCACGAAACACAACGATCAGATAATCCTCCACAATGGCCAAACCCACAGGCTGCTATTTATAGCAGCCTCACTAATTACCACAGCCCCACCCAACCACAGGTGGCCTCATTTTCTTTGATAATAATATCTCAGTTGCTGTTGCCTATGCATCGTTCTCCGCATGCGTGGCTGTATCATTAACTCTTGTTCTGAATCCCAGGAGGAGCTAGATAATTGATCTCCTTCTGAGCTGTCTGCCACACTCTCCTCCTCCCTGTCACTCATGTCTTCTTGGTCAGAGGAGCCTTCATCATCAGATTCCACTGGGGGCAAAACAGGCCTGCAGCATGTGGATGTCTCCCCCACATCCACAGTCCTTGGGGCCGAAGCTGGGCCACAGCTAACCACAACACTTAACTTCGGGGCAGGACACACCGTACCATAAAACTCTATATTGCAAATTATCACCACATGGCCAGTTTGATTTGATCTTAGCATGATGTCTGAATCTCACCACTCTGGTTTGTACATATCTGTTATGGCAAAGGTGAGGTGTAGAGTCTGAGATCCACCCCCCCCCCCCAAAAAAAAATGAATATGGTTTCTGGAGCTCATCAAATAATTCCAAAATATGTCATGTGAAATATGACTGAATGAATAATGCTTATGTAATAGGGCTGCATTGCTATTATCATTCTGATTACCATCTTCTATTGCTCTTTGGATTTATCACTTGGTTGCTTGTATGTACACTGTGAGCTTATGCTGATATGTGAACTTTATGTGTGTATGTACACTGAATGCTTATGCACCAGAGACTTGTGTGTCCAATCATACTTGGCCAATAAAGAATTCTATTCTATTCTATTCTATTCTATTCCAATTCCATTCCATTCCATTCCATTCTATTCCATTTCTATTCCAATTCCATTCCAATTCCATTCCATTCTATTCTATTCCATTCCATTCCATTTCTATTCCAATTCCAATTCCATTCCATTCCATTCTATTCTATTCTATTCTATTCTATTCTTCTTTGCATTTTTCTGCATTCTATCCTATCCTATCTTATCATATTCTTTGCATTTTTCTGCATTCTATCCTATTCTATTCTACCCCACCATACCCTACTCTCCCCTACGTTACCCTACCCTACCTTATCCTGGCTTGTATTTTTCTGCATTCTGTTCTGTTCTATTCTATTCTACTATACTCTACTCCAGTGTTTTTCAACCAGTGTGCCATGGCACACTAGTGTGCCGCGAGACATGGTCAGGTGTGCCGCGAAGCTCAGAGAGAAAGAAAGCAAGAGAGAGAGAAAGCAAGAGAGAAAGAGAAAGAAAGCAAGAGAGAGAAAGAGAGAGAGAGAGAACAAGAGAGAAAGAAAGCAAGAGAGAGAGAGAGAGAAAGAAAGCAAGAGAGAAAGCGAGAGAGAGGGAAAGAGAACAAGAGAGAAAGAAAGCAAGAGAGAGAGAGAAAACAAGAGAAAGAAAGAGAGCGAGAGAAAGAAAGCAAGAGAGAGAGAAAGAAAGAGAGCAAGAGAGAAAGAAAGCAAGAGAGAGAGAAAGAGGGAGGGCAAGAGAGAGAGAGAAAGACATAGAGGGAGGGAGGGAGGGAGGGAGGGAGAGAGACAGCAAAAAAGAGGAAGGAAGGAAGAGAAAGAAAGAGGGATGGAGAAGGAGAGAAAGAGGGAGAGAGAGAGAAAGAAATAGAGTGAAGGGGAGGAAGAGAGAGAGAGAGAGAATTTTTTTGTCCAAACTTTTTTTAGCCGCCGCCCCCCCCCCCCCCCCCAATGTGCCCCAGGGTTTCATAAATGTAAAAAATGTGCCGTGGCTCAAAAAAGGTTGAAAATCACTGCTCTACTCTACCCTACGTTACCCTACCCTACCTTAGCTTGCATTTTTCTGCATTCTGTTCTATTTTGTTCCCTTTCTTCCCTTCAGCACCCTACCCTACCGTACCCTTCCCTTCCCGTCCCTTCCATTCTTTTATTATTAAACAAATTTATATAGCTGCCCAACTCATAGGTGACTCCAAGTAGCTTACCACATTTAAAACAATAAAAACCCATAGAAACCCCATACGTCACACTCCTGTTGTTGGGAGCAACAACACAATCAAGTCAACCATTTTGTTGGCTCCACCTTCTGCAAACAGAAGATGCCTAAATTTCCTCGAATTACACTATCTTCACTGACACCCTAAGATAAAGTAAGCCAGAAAAAAACATTATTGCAAGGAATTTGGGGGGAAAAAATCCAAGCTCCCTGCGCACAGGCTCAAAATGGTTTCTTTTATGTGAAATGAAATTGATGGAAAATTGGAAGAGGTTTTAGTACAGCATTAATTTCAAATATATTCCTGCATGGTGCCTTTAGAAATATCTCGGGTCTAGGTGTGAATCACGGTTGGCCCATTACAGGGCAGTTGCCTTTCATTTTCAAGCAGAAATAATTAAAAGCATCATGCAATCAGCTTAGGGTTAATAGAGAAATCTTTCCCAGTGTGACAGTTTGGAAGGGAATAAAAAAAATGTTCACTTGATAGGAATTAATATACATCCCTTTGAAGATTTAAAGACCGTTAGTCCACAGTTACCTGCAGTTTAACTTTAGAAAGCAAGCAAATGAAAGATGATTTCCAAATGAACATTGTATTATACTTTATGGATTAGTGTTTCAATAAAGCCAAGATTCTTGCCTACAAATAAATTGATGGGGATGCTTGTAAGTATTATAAGTATTATAGCACCCTTTGAATGGAAGACGCACCAAAAATAAGCTTCTTTGACCTATAATTGTGGATGCAAAAACATTAGTTCCAAGTTATATTAAAATACGCTGCATGAACCATAATTTTATGATCCCTTCATTTTAATATATTCTTTTTCTTCCAAGTAATGTCATTTGCACATTTTGCATTTATATTTATGTGCCAAAAGATGCAAACCAACTAAGAAATAGAAATATACTGTATATCTATACAGTATTTTGTTCTGTGCAAAGTTGAATGTGCTGACAACATGTGAAATTTATTGACAATCAGTGTTGCTTCCTAAGTGGATAGTTTGATTTCACAGAAGTTTGATTTACTTGGAGTTTATTATTATTATTATTATTATTATTATTATTATTATTATTATTATTATTATGTCAATACAACTCAGCAAACGAGATCACTATGATGGATTTCCTATTTCATCACCAGTCGGGCGCTTCCCAAGCACCTAGGACTGCATGATATAGTGGCGAATTATGTTTGCCGATCCCAGTAAAGCAGCCTTTTGCAATTGACAGATGGAGATTTTGTCAATTCCGATGGTTTTCAAATGTCCACTGAGATCCTTTGGCACTGCGCCCAGCGTGCCAAGGACCACTGGGACCACTTCCACTGGCTTATGCCAGAGTCATTGCAACTCGATTTTTAGATCTTCGTATTTCACTAATTTCTCTAGCTGCTTCTCCTCAATTCTGCTGTCCCCTGGAATTGCAATGTCGATGATCCATACTTTCTTTTTCTCCGCAATCAGGATGTCTGGTGTGTTATGCTTCAGAATTCGGTCAGTCTGAATAATAATAATAATAATAATAGTAGTAGTAATAGTAGTAGTAGTAGTAGTAGTAGTAGTAGTTATTATTATTATTATTATTATTGTTGTTATTATTATTATTATTATTATTATTATTATTATTATTATTAATTAGATTTGTATGCCACCCTTCTCTGAAGACTCCGGGCAGCTCACACAATACAAAACCGGCACAACAACAAATCTAATTAATTAAAATTACTACTAAAAATCCCATATATATATAAATCAGTCAGCCAACTCATTCACAACCACACAATACATCTCATAGACAGGGGAAGGGGGCTTGATCTTATTTTCCCATGCCTGGTGACATAAATGAGTCTTGAGACTCTTGCGAAAGGTGAGGAGGGTGGGGGCAATGCGAATCTCTGGAGGGAGCTGATTCCAGAGGGTCAGGGCCGCCACAGAGAAGGCTCTGGCCCTGGGCCCCAACAGATGACATTGTCTGGCTGACGGGACCCGGAGAAGGCCAACTCTGTGGGACCTAGCTGGTCGCTGGGATTCATGCAGCAAAAGGCGGAATGTTTTGTTTAAATGTTCCCTTTATTTTTTGAGCAGTGTGTGTGCGTGTATGTGTGTGTGTGTGTGATTTTTTGTCGAGCTCCAACACTGGAAGTTTTTAAGACGAGATTAGAGAAGCATTTGTCCAAAATAGTATAGGGTTTTCTGCCTGAGCAGGGGGTTAGACTAGAAGACCTCCAAGGTCCCTTCCTAGTCTGTTATTCTATTCTATTCTACATTGTGCTTACAGTAAACAGGAGTAAATGGAAAGAAAGCTACTTAGAATATACTAAAGTTTAATTTCTCTACGTTAAAACAAAACAAAACATTATTTAGTGGAACTTTTATTAACAGAAGCTGCATAATCATTCTTGTTATCATTATTATTTCATTGCTAGATTATACCAGGAAAAAAAAAAAAGAGAATTAGCGTTTGAAATGTTATCATCTCCTGGAGATACATTTTGAGTGTGGTCTTTAGTCAAATGCCTGCTTCTTATAATGAAATTAAAATTACATAACTTCCCACATTTGCTGCAATGGGAATCTGTTTTTGAAATGGAAGTATCCAAAGAACACAGAATTTTCTTTTCATTATTATACAAGTGAGAAGTCTGTATTTTAGAAATACAAACACATTAGCTAGGCTGATTTCGAAGAATTATTTTCTCTGAATGAAAAATCCACAGAAAGAAAATGATGGGTGTTTCAATCTGTCCTAGAAGCTTATATTTTGGGGAAAGATTGAAGCTTTCAGCCCGACCCAGTTTATTATACATTTCAGTTTTTTGGGCAGCTCAATTTGTACTCAAACACTTCTACCAAGAATAATGTTTAGGACCTTCTCTTAAACCATTTATATACCATAGGCTATTTGTCTCTGAAGGCAATGTTACTGAGAACTAGAGCAGTATATCTAAGCTTAGCACAGATATTCATATTTCATAAATATAAATATCTCTGCTTTATGCCAGCAGTATATCAGTGAATCCCATATGGGATAGAAATAGGATGGATTTTAGGTGCTGGAACTTGTATTTACAAAAAAACCTGAAAAAACAAAAAAAGCAGGCTTTACTAAATCAAATGCTTTTTATAATCTGCCTGCTTTGCTAGCATATTAACATCTCATTAACATCTAAACTATATTTCTTCACTCTCTTCCTCATTCCACTTAAGAATACCACCAGTACAATAATGGCTTTAAAGCAGGGGTGAAATCCACCAGGTTCTGACAGGTTCTGGAGAACCCGTAGTGGAAATTGTGAATAGTTTGGAGAACCGGCAAATATGACCTCTGACTGGACCCCAAGTGAGGTGAGAATGGAGATTTCATTTATGTATTTATGTATGTATGTATGTATGTATGTATGTATGTATGTATGTATGTATGTATGTATGTATGTATCCGTCCGTCCGTCCGTCTGTCTGTCTGTCTATCGATCTATCTGTTGTGGTTGGCTCTGGCCCAGCTCCTGCCCCAAGGAATGTGGAGGGGGATATGGGGGAAACATCCACATGCCACAAGTCTGTTTTGCTCCCGATAGAATCTCCTGACGAAGGCTCCTCTGACGAAGGAAGTGTGAGTAGCAGGGAAGGGGGGAGTTTGGCAGACAGCCCAGGAAGAGACCAATCATCCTTATCATCCCTAGATTCTGAACAAGAACTTATGACAGATCCACACATGCGTAGAGTGATGCATAGGAGACAACAACTGAAGGATTATTACAGGAGATAAGTGAGGCCACCTGTGGTTGGGTGGGGCTGCTGTAATTAGTGCTACAGATAAAAAGAACAGCGTGCTGGTTTAGCCTTGTGGAAGTTTATCTGATTCATAGTTCGTCAAGATCGTGGTTTTGTTTATAGTTGTTGGCTATAAAAAACTTATCTGCCTTGGAAAACTTATCTGCCCTGGTGCGGCCGAGAGGCAAAGAGGAAGCAGGGTGACTCAACAAAAAAATCGCACATAACCCTTCCCTGGTACAAGCTGATACAGGAGATGACCCTGTAGTATAATGGTTAAGGTCTCTGCCTTACAAGGCAGAGGCCCCATGTTCAAATCCCAGTAAGGGTGTGGCTTCCTGATGAAGGCAAATAAGCCCGAAATAGATCTATAGTAGTCTCCCTTAGCAAGATTCTATCAATCTTATATGGTAAAAGACTTGAATATGGTTTTGGTTTTCATTGCACTAAAGACATAAGAAGTTAACTAAGTGTTAAGTGGTAGTATGGCATAATGGTTAAAAGCACCAGGTTAGAAACCAGAAGACTGTGAGTTCTAGTCTGGCCTTAGGCACAAATCCAACTAGATGACTTTGGGCCAGTCATACTCTCTCAGCCCTGAGGAAAAGGCAACGGCAAACCGCTTCCAAAATATTGCCAAGAAAAACACAGAGACTCCAGAAATAAAGATTGTTCAAAACAACAAAATGATACTAATAAAACAACTGTTACATTGCAGCCCTTGTTGGCCTGGCTCAACATTCAGTTGTGAATACTAAATAGTGTTGTGAGCCGACCCGAGTCTTCGGAGAGGGGCGGCATACAAATCTAATAAATTATTATTATTATTATTATTATTATTATTATTATTATTATTATTTCCTTTAAAAGTAGTTTTATTAGATATAAATATTAAAAATACATTTAGAACATTGATTAGACTTATACTCACATAACATAACATAAATACATATAAACAGACATACAAACAGAGCAAAAAAGGAAAAAAAATAAGGAAAAAATGGAAAAATAAAAAAAATAAAAAAAATAAAAAAATCAACTTCTGAATCTCTTCTTTTTACAATAAACTATTATTTCCATTTGCACACCCTTGAAAAATGTTCCTCTTTTTTTTCCCTTTTTACTTCCATATGCAAAGGCCCGCATGTGTCGGAATGCTCTCTGAATTACTATAGCAAGTGTGGCAAAGCGGTATTTTTCCCAACACCGTATCTTAAGACAGACTCAAGGTTCCTGACACAGAAAATGTGTCAGGCAAAGAGCATAATTGAGTGGTCTTTGTGCTTTCGGAAACTGTTTGACAACCAAGGGGAGATGAGAAAAGAAGGAAGAAGAAATAAGTACAAGGAACTAAAAAGAGACATCCGACAGCATCCATTTATTAGCAAATAGCTGACAAGTGCAGGTTTTTCTTATGGCCAGGGATTCTGGAGACTTAAACGGACTTGAATATGTTATTGCCAACACATTGTATTAGTACATCTACCCTTACATCTAAGGTTGAATCTAATTACTGCCTTCTTTTGTCTTGAAGTTTTCAGATAACAGTTTCAACAGTTCATTTAGTGACTGTTCAAAGTTATAATGACACTGGAAAAAAGAGTAGCGCACTTTACCAGTGTTTCAGTCCCCTCTAAATAACAACCTACGTTCCAGCAGAATGTTAAAAATACTTGTTGGCATGGGTGTCAAGATGAAGGAGTGTTTATGCGTATGCTTTGGGAATGCCCGGTAATGCAGACCTTTTGGAAAAAAAGTGCAAGAGGTTATTGATAGGATGTTAAATATACGATGGACAATTACAAAGGAAATGACAGTACAGTGATACCTCGTCTTATGAACTTAATTGGTTCCAGGATGAGGTTTGTAAGGTGAGAAGTTTGTAAGACGAAACAATGTTTCCCATAGGAATCAATGGAAAAGCGATTAATGCATGCAAGCCCAAAATTCACCCCTTTTGCCAGCCGAAGCACCCATTTTTGCGCTGCTGGGATTTCCCTGAGGCTCCCCTCCATGGGAAACCCCACCTCTGGACCTCTATGTTTTTGTGATGCTGCAGGGAAATCCCAGCAGGGGAATCCCAGCAGTGCAAAAACAGGTGCCTCGCTGGCAACGGAAGTCCAGAGGTGGGGTTTCCCAGCGAGGGGAGCCTCAGCGAAATTGCAGCATCGTAAAAACACAGACGTCCTTGAAACCCCACCTCCGGACTTCCATGTGTTTATGATGCTCCAATTTCGCTGAGGCTCCCCTCGCTGGGAAACCCCACCTCTGGACTTCCATTGCCAACGAAGTGCCTGTTTTTGTGCTGCTGGGATTCCTCTGCAGCATCGCAAAAACACGGAAGTCCAGAGGTGGTGTTTCCCATGGAGGGGAGCCTCAGGAGAATCCCAGCAGCGCAAAAACGGGTGCTTCGCTGGCAACAGAAATCCGGAGGCAGGGCATCCCAGTGGTGGCGACTTGGGTTTGTAAGGTGAAAATAGTTTGGAAGAAGAGGCAAAAAAATCTTAAACCCTGGGTTTGTATCTCAAAAAGTTTGTATGACGAGGGTTTGTAAGATGAGGTATCTCTGTATTAGTTAAAAGCAACGAGATGGGAGAATTTAGAGAAATAAAACAAGCAGCGATCGAAAGCGCTCAGGCGGTAATAGTCTTGGGTTGGAAGGATACGACAAAATGGACAATACAAAACTGGTACCGCTACATGGTGGATCATATTCAATTTGAGATTATGGACAAGAGGATGAATTCGGCCAATGAAACTGATCTGCGGGAACTGATGGGACGATGGGACAAAGTAAGAGGATATATGGTCATTAGAATTCGAGACCCAAGCTACAAGGAATAAATCGGAATCACTTTATAATATGTAAATATATATATTGCTCTTGAGTTAAAATGGTATATATAAAATATGCCTCCATTTTGGTGGAGGGGTGTGAATGCTGTCTGGTGGTGGACACAAATCACTGAGCACTTATTGTATGTTGTGTGTGTGTTTTATATTTTAAAATCAATAAAAATATTAAAAAATAGATAACGACCTAACTAGCAGGCATATGCTGGGATTCAAGAAAAGATGTGGTGATTGTAATTTAAGCCGAAAAACTTCGGGGAGATGCACTCCAGGTGCTGCTACTGGAGTGGACAATTGAAGCCATGCAAAAGTTGACGAGTGCCAGGGAAAAAAACCCAGTGACCTTTTAAGAAACGTAATTTCCCCGGAGGCGATCGCCAATCCTTTTGGCGTTTGATATATGCATCCTTTTTTTGTATGGAACATAAAACAGATGCAACTTAACCTTGAGTCCTATGCTGAAGATCATCTTCACTGGCAATAATTTTCCAGGAGATGAAATGCAATTTTATAACTCAACAGCTCATCGGTGAGTCCCAGACTTTTCATGGTTAAATGCTTGCTTTTGAAAAGGATGGCAGAACCGATTTTGCAAAACGGTTTGATGTGGTCTGAAGAAGTTGAATTCCAGATGATGTTGGAAGCATGAACATCAGGAACTAAGCCATCTTTGACTGTAACAGGCTATCATTCTATGGGCTTTTTTTCTTCCAGTTTGCAAGTTGCTTAGGAATTTGCCTAATCTATGTTTTATTTTTAAAAATTTATCTAGCTTACCCCAAGGAAGTTGCATCTGTCTATGTCTATGATTCAGTTGCCACAATATTTGAAAGTGGGATCAAAGTACCTACATCCTGATGTAATCGCACAATTTGGCCTCAGTTATTCCTCCTGCACTCTGCTTTTTATATTCCCAAATATATATCACATTTAATGAGCAGTTTCCACTGAACTAGACAAGCAGAGTTGTGGTTGCACAATAGTTAGAATGTATTATTATTATTATTATTATTATTATTATTATTATTATTATTTAATTGGATTTGTATGCCACCCCTCTCCGTGGACTCGGGGCGACTACAAGAGTGATAAAAACAGCAATCTAATACTAAAACAGCTACAAACCCTTGTTATAAAACCAATCATACATGCAAACATACCATGCATAAATTGTAGAAGCCTAGGGGGAAAGAAAATCTCAGTTCTCCCATACCTGACGGCAGAGGTGGGTTTTAAGGAGCCTACGAAAGGCAAGGAGGGTGGGGGCTATTCTAATCTCTGGGGGGATTTGGTTCCAGAGGGCCGGGGCCGCCACAGAGAAGGCTCTTCCCCTGGGTCCGCCAAACGATATTGTTTAATTGACGGGACCCGGAGAAGGCCCACTCTTTGGGACCTAATCAGTCGCTGGGATTCATGTGGCAGAAGGCGGTCCCAGAGATAATCTGGTCCGGTGCCATGTCTATGTCTATTTATTATTTTATTTATTTATTTATTCATTTGTCCAATACACAATACATATGGAAGAGAATAGACATGAAGAAATATATATAAAGATAATATGTAAAAATAGAGAAGATATATGAAAAGAAGAAAATATATATGATATATGAGATAAAGGAAAGACAATTGGACAGGGGACGAAAGGCACACCGGTGCACTTATGTACGCCCCTTACTGGCCTCTTAGGAACCTGGAGAGGTCAATCGTGGATAGTCTATGGGAGAAATGTTGGGGGTGAGGGGTTGAGACGATTGAGTCGGTAATGAGTTCCACGCTTCGATAACTCGATTGTTGAAATCATATTTTTTACAGTCAAGTTTAGAGCGGTTCGTATTAAGTTTGAATCTGTTGCGTGCTCTTGTGTTGTTGTGGTTGAAGCTGAAGTATGATTCAGTTGCCACAATATTTGAAAGTGGGATCAAAGTATCTACATTCTGATGTGATTGCATAATTTGGCCTCTGCTTTTTATATCCCCAAATATATATATCACATTTAATGAACAATTTCCACTGAATTAGATCAGCAGAACTGTGGTGTTGCAGTGGTTACAATGGAGTATTGCAGACTAACTCTCTTCATAGCCAGATGTTTCATCCTGATGGGGACTCAAGGCTTCCATCCTTCCGAGGTTGGTAAAATAAGGACCCAGATGGTTGGAGGCTGATTTTATACACTATTTTGGAAGGGCTATAAACACTAAAAATTGCTATGTACGGTAAGTCCAAATGCTATTGCTATTCCTTAGTCTAGGATTTCCTAATCTGGCAACCTAAATGGACTTCATAACTCTCAGAATTCCACAGATACAATAGGCGTGGGAATTCAGGTGAACATCTAAATAGCAGACCAACATGGGTTAATTACATTCCCGAAGCCTACAGCGTTGAACAAAATTATCATACCAAAAACTATCAGCAAAAATTTGAAGGAATTGTTCCTGTAAGGAAATGTAGCATGTATTTAGAAAGTTGATAAACTCCAACTTACAATCTGGCTTTGATTGTGTTCATATTTATGGTAATGTCAACTGGAAGTAATTTATCATCAATGCTATTGCCCTCACAGTATCATCATTAACATCATTGACTGATCAATTGATTATATGCTACCAAATCAATTGTCATCTCCTAGCAACCAATAGGTAGATTTTTTGTAGAATCATTTGTCTTCAATTTGGACTTGTAGTTTTCCACTTCAGTACATAATACACACAACAGTGATCGGACTCATTCGAGACAATGATGAATCGGCATACAGATGGGAAGTTGAATAGCTATCCTTGTGGTGTGACCAGAACAATCTAGAACTGAACACACTCAAAACCGTAGAATTGGTGGTAGACTTTAAGAGAAACCCTTCCACCCTTCCACCTCTCACAATACTAAACAACACGGTATCAACAGTAGAGACCTTCAAATTCCTAGGTTCTATCATATCTCAAGACCTAAAATGGTCACCTAATATCAAAAAATTCATCAAAAAAGCACAACAAAGAATGTTCTTTCTGCGCCAACTCAGGAAGCTCAAACTGCCCAAGGAGCTGCTGACACAGTTCTAAAGAGGAATCATTGAGTCTGTCATCTGCACCCCTATCACTGTCTGGTTTGGTGCTGCAACCCAACAAGACTGACACAAACTTCAGAGGATAATCAGAACTGCAGGGAAAACAATTGCTGCCAACCTGCCTTCCATTGAGGACCTGTACACTGCACGAGTCAAAAGAGGGCGGGGAAAATATTTACTGACCCCTTGCATCCTGGACATAAACTGTTTCAACTCCTACCCTCAAAACGTCACTACAGAGCACTGCACACAAAGACAACTAGACACAAGAACAGTTTTTCCCTGAACGCCATCACTCTACTAAACAAATAATTCCCTCAACACTGTCAGACTTTTTACTAAATCTGCACTTCTATTCTACTAGTTTTTCTCATCATTCCTATCATCCCTTTTCCTCCCACTTAGGACTGTATGACTGTAACTTGTTGCTTGTATCCTTAGATTTTTATTAATATTGATTGTTTCTTCATTGCTTATTTGACCCCTATGACAATCATTAAGTGTTTTATCACATGATTCTTGACAAATGTATCTTTTTCTTTTATGTACGCTAAGAGCATATGCACCAAGACAAATTCCTTATGTGTCCAACCACAATTGGCCAATAAAATTCTATTCTATTCTATTCTATTCTATTCTATTCTATTCTATTCTACTGGCCATCCTTTTCACATTCCTTCACATTTTGCTAGTATTATGATTTCTCAAGGAAGTTCCATGTCTTCCTTATTTCTTTTACTGCTCATTTGTTATAAATTGTACATTCTCTACACTAATGAGTTTCACTTACCTTTTCTACTGGTTCAGAGCTATGTGTTCATGTGCTTGCTTTGTGAGCATGTGTGCCACTTTTGTACATGTGCTGATTGTCCATGGATGACGTCCAAGTGGGTGAGAGGAGCCTCCTACCCAGTGATGGGCTCCTACGGGAACGGTCAGGAACGCAGTTCCGGTAGCAAAATTTGGAGCTCCACCCCAGAGCACCCAATTTGCACTGAAAGATATTGAAACAAAATATATAAGTCACGCCCACAGTGTGGTAGTAAAAATTTTGGTAGCCCATCACTGCTCCTACCACTGATGCTATCGGTTCGCCCAAAGTAGGACGAACTGGTAGCAACCCATCACTGGTTCATTCTCCCTCCCTCTCCCTCTCTCCCTCCTTCCCTCTCTTTCTCTCCCTCTCCCTTTCTCTCTTTCAGAATAGATCAGTCCAAGTGCTTTATTGGAACCTTGTTTTGTTTAACAGTTTGCTCAACTTTATTTGAGAGCATTTGAGTACTCAGTCTTCCAGAATTGTGAGTGAATCCCTCCCTCTCCCTCTCTCCCTCTCTCTTTCTCTCTTTCAGAATATATCAGTCCAAGTGCTTTATTGGAACCTTGTTTTGTTTAGCAGTTTGCTCAACTTTATTTGAGAGCATTTGAGTACTCAGTCTTCCAGAATTGTGAGTGAATCCCTCCCTCTCCCTCTCTCCCTCTCTCTTTCTCTCTTTCAGAATATATCAGTCCAAGTGCTTTATTGGAACCTTGTTTTGTTTAACAGTTTGCTCAACTTTATTTGAGAGCATTTGAGTACTCAGTCTTCCAGAATTGTGAGTGAATCCCTCCCTCTCCCTCTCTCCCTCTCTCTTTCTCTCTTTCAGAATATATCAGTCCAAGTGCTTTATTGGAACCTTGTTTTGTTTAGCAGTTTGCTCAACTTTATTTGAGAGCATTTGAGTACTCAGTCTTCCAGAATTGTGAGTGGTAAAGCATCTAAAATATTTAGAATAAAAAAACATAATAGTGTCTCCAGTCAGCTGAGACCAAAGTCTCATAGGGAAAGATGCATTTCACTTGCTTTTTCAATTCAAGAAAAGTAGGAATCATATTAAGTGTTATTTCATCTGCTCCATGAGATAGATAGATAGATAGATAGATAGATAGATAGATAGATAGATAGATAGATAGATAGATAGATAGATAGATAGAATATAGAGGATGGATGGATGGATGGATGGATGGATGGATGGATGGATGGATGGATAGATAGATAGATAGATAGATAGATAGATAGATAGATAGATAGATAGATAGATAGACGGTAGAATTCTTTATTGACTAAGTGTGATTGGACACACAAGGAATTTGTCTTTGGGGCACATGCTCTCAGTGTGCATAAAAAGAAAAGATACATTTGTCAAGAATCATAAGGTACAACACTTAATGATAGTCATGAGGTACAAATAAGTAATCAAATCATACTAGGAAACAATCAATATAAATTGCAAGGTTACAATGCAGACTTAGTGAATAGTTTGACAGTGGTGAGGAAATTATTTGTTTAGCAGAGTGATGGCATTCAGGAAAAACCTGTTCTTGTGTTTAGTTGTTCTGGTGTGCAGTGCTCCATAGCTTCGTTTTGAGGGTAGGAGTTGAAGCAGTTTGTGTCTAGGATGTGAGGGGTCTGTAAATATTTTCACAACCCTCTTTTTGACTCTGCAGTGTACAGGTCCTCAATGGAAGGCAGATTGGTAGCAATTTTTCCCCCCTGCTGTTCCAATTACCCTTTGAAGTCTGTGTCTGTCTTGTGGGGTTGCAGAACCAACCATACATACATATAGAGGTAGGCTGTTTGTGAATATATAGGACAGACTGGGATGATATTTAAATCGATCAATCCCTTTTCCATACAGCAAAAATTGAACCTATGATGTGTCTTTAATTAAAATTAATTGTAATTCAATTAATTTTAATTAATTAAGTTTGATTAATTATTTAAGATTAATCAAATTAACTTTTAATTAAATTAAGAAATTTCACTTACCGTGGGTAACTTACCATGTGTTCTATATGCAAACTCAGTCTGCCTCTAAGCGTAAAAATATTGAAGAAATGGGATGGAGGTCATGGAACGGAGGAGTAGAGAACAGAGAGGAATTGGTTCTAGAAGCACAATCAAGGTTTTATGCAGGACCTCTTGTTTTGCAATGGTTAAAGTGCAGTATTTCAGGCAAATTGGTCCCACAGGCTGGAGTCCAATCCTGATGGGCTCAAGAGCCCTTCACTCCTCCACTCGAAATAGAATACCCTATGAGACTAGACTTTCAATCTTGGGCCTAGAAAGTTGCAACATCCTGCCTGTCAGCAACTACTTCAGCTTCAACCACAACAACACAAGAGCACACAACAGATTTAAACTTAATGTGTAACCACTCCAAACTTGACTGTAAAAAATATGACTTCAGTAACCGAGTTGTCAAAGCGTGGAACTCATTACCGGACTCCATAGTGTCATCCCCAAACCCCCAACACTTTACTCTTAGATTATCTATGGTTGACCTATCCAGATTCCTAAGAGGTCAGTAAGGGTCGAGTACAAGTGCACTAGAGTGCCTTCCGTCCCCTGTCCTATTGCTCTCCTATATCTCCTATACCTTTCTTCTATTCCTATATCTCTTCTTCTATTCTTTCATTGATATGTCCTATTTATCTATCTATCTATCTATCTATCTATCTATCTATCTATCTATCTATCTATCTATCTATCATCTATCTATCTATCTATCTATCTATCTATCTATCTATCTATCTATCTATCTATCTATTTATTTATTCAATTTTTATGCCGCCCTTCTCCTTAGACTCAGGGTGGCTTACAACATGTTAGCAATAGCACTTTTTCACAGAGCCAGCCTAATTACTATACCTTCTTTTCTATTATTTCTTAGATATATTTTACTATGAGTATCTCCTCTATAACCTTCATCATGTGAATTTTACTATGTGTATATAGATATATACCCACTAAAACCCTCATTGTGTATTGGACAAAATAAATAAATAAATAAAAATAAAGATTAACTCAGCTTCCTATCCTTCCGAGCTTAGTAAAATGAGGACTCAGATTGTTAGGAGCCATATGCTGACTCTGTAAATTGCTTAGAGAAGGTTAAAATGTGCTGTGGGGTGGTATATAAGCCTTCGTTCTATTGCTGTATGTACCTATGCAGTGAAGGGCTACCAAATCTTTTACTGCTACACTGCGGGCATGGCTTATGCAGGATGCCCTGCATTTTCTTTCAACATCTTTCAGTGCACATTTAGGTGCTCTGGGGTGGAGCTCCATTTTCACTACCCCCCTGCGTTCCTCCCCATCTGGCTGCTGGCAGAGGTTTATTCCCTCTCCAAGCGCCCAGAGAAAGGAAAACGCTCCATTCGCTGTGGACTGCCAAAGCCACCTTAAGCACCACCGAAAGTCTCCTCTGGCAGCCCAGAAAAGCCCGAGATCGTTCAAGCCACTCCCACCTGGTCACATGGCCAGCAAGCCACCCCTACCCAGTCACATGGCCATTAAGCCACACCCACAAAATAAACCACACCCGCAGTGTGGCAGTAAACATTTTGGCTGCCCATTACTAGTTGGGGGGTCACCACAACATGAAGAATTGTATTAAGGAGTCGCAGCATTAGAAAAGTTGGGAATCACTGTGGCTTCTTTTGATTGCTCCAATATCATAACAAAAATACTCAATTTTGACTCACTTCGATGAAAGATGCTGTAGAAAACAGAGAAGAGCAAAGTATTTGTAAAACAAAAGTAGAAACCCTACAGGAGATTCCATCTGCCTATTCACAAACGGGCTCTTTCGATGTAAAATGTCCGCCCCTTTCTCTCTGCCACCCTTGTACAGCCAATTTGAGCTGCAATAAAGGAAGGCAGCCAATGAATGCTGAAAGGTTAACAATATTGTGAAGCGCACATTAAAATCAAACGACCTGAACAATTGCTTCTCCCGATCAGCATGCAAGAGAGATTTTGCGTGAGTCAGCAGAGGTGGGAAATACAACATCATTATTACATAGCTCAGAAAGAAGAGACAGAATGGATGTTCACCGTGCAGTCGGTTTAGGAAGGTTTTCGTTGTAGGCTCGTTGGTATGGAACCAATGTCCTAAGGAGATTAATTGGATGATGCTATCAAAGAAGTAAATGAAGCAAGATAACAGAATCTGGCACAACATTGTGGGTGCAGAGGGGTGAGGGAGGGCGAGAGACAAAGAAAAGGAAGAATATTACCCTGCAGTGCTATAACAAGATTTTCTCATCACAAGAAAACTTCAAAACAGACCAGAAAGTTCTTTCTTCCCATTAAGTGCCAAAGCCCACTGCAACAATATAGCCAAGAAGGCTTCAAGAGTTGTAAACCTAATCCTACGTAGCTTCTGCTCTGGCAATCTCACACTACTTACCAGAGCTTACAAAACTTTTGCCAGACCCATCCTCGAATACAGCTCATCTGTTTGGAACCCATATCGCATCTCAGACATTAACACCCTTGAAAATGTTCAAAGATACTTCACCAGAAGAGCCCTTCACTCCTCCACTCGAAACAGAATTCCTTACGAGACTAGACTTTCAATCCTGGGCCTAGAAAGTTTAGAACTAAGACGCCTTAAACAAGATCTAAGTATTGCCCACAAGATCATATGCTGCAACGTCCTGCCTGTCGGCGACTACTTCAGCTTCAACCACAACAACACAAGAGCACACAACAGATTTAAACTTAATATTAACAGCTCCAAACTTGATTGTAAAAAAATATAACTTCAGTAACCGAGTTGTCGAAGCGTGGAACTCATTACCAGACTCCATAGAGTCATCCCCAAACCCCCAACACTTTACCCTTAGATTATCTATGGTTGACCTCTCCAGATTCCTAAGAGGTCAGTAAGGGGCGAGTACAAGTGCACTAGAGTGCCTTCCGTCCCCTGTCCTATTGCTCTCCTATATCTCCTATACCTTTCTTCTATTCCTATATCTCTTCTTCTATTCTTTCATTGATATGTTCTATTACTATGCCTTCTTTTCTATTCTTTCATAGACATATTTTACTATGAGTATCTCCTCTATAACCTTCATCATGTATTTTACTATGTGTATATAGATATATATCCACTAAAACCCTCATTGTGTATTGGACAAAATAAATAAATATAATAAATAAACAAACATTGCATTCCATGACAATAGGGCTTTGTAACTTGTTTAATGTACTGTAGGCATTCCTTGAGATATGAGCACAATTGACTCCAAAATGTGAATCTTGAGTTTTGACCCATTTTATGAGCTTTCTTGCCACAATTGTTAAGTGAATCACTTGTTCAGAGATTTACACAGTTGTTCAGTGAATCTGGTTTCCCCATTGACTTTGCTTGTCAGAAGATTACCAAACAGGATCACATGATCCCTGAATTGCATCCGAAAGGTACTGGTTGGGCACAGAGATACGTGACTAGATACTCAGGGACTGGATTGTTTGAAGAATGAAGACAATGTAGCAAGATCTGTTTGAAGAAGCTTTACTCTTCACTGAAGATTCTTCAGTATATCAAAAATATACTGCTCAAAATATACACTCAAATAACACGTAGCTTCTGCTCCGGCAATCTCCCACTACTCACCAGAGCTTACAAAACTTTCGCCAGACCCATCCTCGAATACAGCTCACCTGTCTGGAACCCAGACCGAATTTCAGACATCAACACCCTAGAAAAGGTCCAATGATACTTCACCAGAAGAGCCCTTCACTCCACCACTCGAAACAGAATACCCTACGAAAATAGACTTTCAATCCTGGGTCTAGAAAGCTTAGAACTACGACGCCTGAAACATGATCTAAGTATTGCCCACAAGATCATATGCTGCAACATCCTGCCTGTCAACAACTACTTCAGCTTCAACTGCAATAACACAAGAGCACGCAACAGGTTCAAACTTAATATCAACCGCTCCAAACTTGACTGTAAAAAATATGACTTTAGCAATCGAGTTGTTGAAGCGTGGAACTCATTACCAGACTCCGTGGTGTCAACCCCCAACATTTTTCCCTTAGACTGTCCACGGTTGACTTCTCCAGATTCTTTAGAGGTCAGTAAGGGGCGAGCATAAGTGCACTAGTGTACCTTCCGTCCCCTGTCCAATTGTCTCTCCTATATTTTATATATCTTTTCTCCCATTCATATATCCTTTCCTCTACTCTTCATTGATGTATTCTATTCTCATATCTCTTCTTCTATCCCTTCCCTGATATTTACTACCATAGTTCCCTCTAAGCTGAGCAGTGAGCAATCGCTCACTTAAAAATCATCATCAACTCAGAGTTTTCCAAACCTGCCCAGAAGCCGAGAGGGAAAGAGTGAGAGGGAAGGAGAGAGAGAGGAAGAGAGAGAAACAGATAGAAAAAAGAGAGGAAGGAAAAGAAAAAGAAAAAGAATGGGAGTAAGGAAGAGAGAAAGAAAATCAAAATCTAGTTTGAAACTAGCTCAACTATTTAAGTGGCATTTTGATATTGATAGAGTTGCCCTATTATGAGCTCACTGTTATAGACACACAGTACAGTATTTTATTTTGAAATTCTCTGAGGCAAAACAGGGCGGGTTTTTTGTTTGTTTGTTTATTATTTCTGTGCCGCCCAGTCCCAAAGGGACTGCCGCTCAGACACTATACTTTTCCGCCCCCCCCCCCAAAAAAATAGAGGGAACACTGTTTACTACTACACGTTTTTATTCTTCTTAACTTTCAATTTGTATTGGACAAAATAAATAAATAAAAATAAATAAATAAAACACATCCTAGATCTGAATGAATAAAGCATTCTCATCGAAGGAGTGGCAGTGTCAAGAAAGAAATATAGATATATACTGCTCAAAAAACACTCAAAGAACACATCCTAGGTCTGAGTGAATGAAATATTCTCATTGAATACTTTGTTCTGAACAAAGTTGAATGGGCACAACAGCAGGTGAAATGGATTGTCAATCAGTGTTGCTTCCTGAGTGGACAGTTTGATTTCCCAGAAGTTTGATTTACTTGGAGTTATATTGTTTTGTTTAAGCGTTCCCTTTATTTTTTTGAGCAGTGTATACCATTAACTACACATTATTAACCACTACAAGCTTCCCAACCAAGCAACCAAACCAACCACAACGAACCACTACAACCACTGCAAAGGTGTATTGTCTTTGTCAACGATTAGGTCCCACAGAGTGGGCCTTCTCCGGGTCCCGTCAACTAAACAATGTCGGTTGGTGGGTCCCAGGGGAAGAGCCTTCTCTGTGGCGGCCCCGACTCTCTGGAACCAACTCCCCCCAGAGATTAGAACTGCCCCTACTCCTCCTGCCTTCCGTAAACTCCTTAAAACCCACCTTTGCCGTCAGGCATGGGGGAACTAAAACACCTCCACTGGGCATGTACAATTTATGCATGGTATGTTTGTGTGTGTGTGTTAGTATATTGGGGTTCTTTTTAAACTTTTTAAATATTTAAATTTATTTTGATTTGTTACGATTTGTTGTGTCTTGTTGTGAGCCGCCCCGAGTCTGCGGAGAGGGGCGGCATACAAATCTAAATAATAAATAAATAAATAAATAAATAAATAAATAAATAAATAAATAAATAAATAAATAAATAAATAAATAAATAAATAAATAAATAAATAAATAAATAAATAAATAAATAAATAAATAAATAAATAAATAAATAAATAAATAAATAAATAAATAAATAAATAAACTACAATCAATAATGGGTTGCTGCCCCCACTGGGGTGGGGCAGTGGGTGTAGTACGTTTATGCACTATTTATTGAATACTTAATATTTTTTCATTGTCCTTCCCTCTCTAGTACCTTAGTATGATCCTTAATTACTTTTAAAATAGTATGTTTTTACCCATAAACATTTTAATCATTTTAATCATTATCCAGAATTGAACTTTTATAGCAATTAAATAAAATTGAGCTATTTGCCCAATCTATTATCATGATGAATCTTGTGGGTTCAATACAAAACCTTAAAATGTTACTGTGCTCGTCAACAAATAATGCTGTCTATCATTTGTCCTGTTTGTGGCTATTCAAATAATGTGACTTAATCAGCTGAAAAAGAGTCCCAGCACCTATTTGAAAACTTATCTTGGTCGGTAAGCCACTCCCACCCAGTCACATGACCTTTAAGCCACCCCCTGGCCACATGATTGTCAAGCCACTCCCACCTAGTCACAGGGCCGGCTACACGGTCACATGACAATCAAACCCCACCCATAAAATAAGCCACACCCACAGTGTGGCAGTAAACATTTTAGCAGTCCATCACTGATTATAATTATTATATGATTATCTCTGTGTCCCTTATTGTAAACACATGCATCAGCAATAATGCGCTTGAATCCCATATCCAACAACTTCATATTTAAACACGTATGGGGGTTTGAAAGAGGGGTCAAACATGTCAAAACTGAACTACGAGATTAGACTTTCAACCCTGCAGCTTATGTGTCTCTCTGAAGAAAAATCCACCACTACCCAGAAAAATGAGTAGAAAAAAAAATACTGTGTATTATTTTTTGCAAGTATTCCCTTAGTGTGACGGAAGGTCTGATTAGCCTTTTCACTCAAACTGCCAAAGATATCTAAGCACCTGATTTTCCTTAACTCCTAATCTGTAAACTAGCCATTGCAATCATACTTTTTTTTTTTTTTTTTTGCAATTTTGCAAGTATTTCCTGCCCTGAAGCTGCTGGTGAATCATGACCCAAAGTGAAGTTACCAGGTCTGTAGCCTCCGCATTAAATGGAGAAATGATTCTGTTTGATAATTGAGGGTTGTCATGTTGCATTCTTGTCAGACAAATTTGCCATCTGCAAAATAATCCCTTTAGACTTCCAGAGGTACGTAGAGATGGAGAGTGAACATGTCTGATGCACTTACTCTGTATCACCTTTGCTGCTCTTTTCCTGTCGTTGCCATGATGGATGGATTTGTTAAAGTACAAAATCAATTCAATTCAATTCAATTTATTAGATTTGTATGCTGCCCCTCTCCAAAGACTCGGGCCGGCTCACAACAACGATAAAAACAATATTACAATGGCACAAATCTAATCTTAAAAATAACTAAAAACCCTATCATAATTAAAAACCAAACAGCACATACATACGAAACATAAATAATAATGAGCCTGGGGGGAGATGTCTCAATTCCCCCATGCCTGGCGGTATAGGTGGGTCTTAAGTAGTTTACGAAAGGCAAGGAGGGTGGGGCAGTTCTAATCTCCGGGGGGAGTTGATTCCAAAGGGCCAGGGCCACCACAGAGAAGGCTCTTCCCCTGGGGCCCGCCAGACGACATTGTTTAGTCGACGGGACCCGGAGAAGGCCAACTCTGTGGGACCTTATTGGCCGCTGGGATTCGTGCGGTAGCAGGCGGTTCCGGAGGTACTCTGGTCCAATGCCATGTAGGGCTTTAACGGTCATGACCAACACTTTGAATTATGACCAGAAACTGAAACTGAAAGGGGCTTCTCTCCATAGGGCTAGATTTTAAAATGTGTTACTACATATTTATATATTAATGTTTCCAAATGTAAAATAATGCACTTGGGGAAAAGGAATCCTCAATCTGAGTATTGTATTGGCAGTTCTATGTTAGCAAAAACTTCAAAAGAAAAGGATTTAGGGGTAATGATTTCTGACAGTCTCAGAATGGGTGAGCAATGTGGTTGGGCAGTAGGGAAAGCAAGTAGGATGCTTGGCTGCAAAACTAGAGGTATAACAAGCAGGAAGAGGGAGATTGTGATCCCGCTGTATAGAGCGCTGGTGAGACCACATTTGGAGTACTGTGTTCAGTTCCGGAGACCTCACCTACAAAAAGATAGCGACAAAATCGAACGGGTCCAAAGACGGGCTACAAGAATGGTGGAAGGTCTTAAGCATAAAACTTATCAGGAAAGACTTACCGGTAATGAACTCAATCTGCATAGTCTGGAGGACAGAAGGAAAAGGGGGGACATGATAGAAACATTTAAATATGTTAAAGGGTTAAACAAGATTAATGTTCCTTCCATTAACCTATTGAGCGTATTCTGATCAGCACCATCAATCTGCATCTAATCAGCAAAGCCAAATCAAATTTCTGAGAATACGTTCAAATTCACATATGAGATATCAAGATCAGACGCTAATTTGATATTTTTTAGCTATGCTAGTAGGACTGTGTTTGGAACTAAATTTAGGATCTTCTCTTTACTGATCAACTCCTTTTCTAAAAGAAAACATAAACATAAAACATTTTTTTTAAAAAAGTATTGTGTACAATTGTGAAATATACCTAATTGCACAGCTGAACTAAAAGAGGATGCTCCTTTGCAAAAATAATAAAAAATATTTAATTGACTGATTGTTCACAGCATATGGAGACAAGTGAGAAATGCAGTTTTCTTCTTTGGATCTTTTTTTAAAAAAGATAATTGGAATATATGAATTTGGGTGGGAGGGTGAAATGTTTAAAAGCATTCTGTACGTTAAAAAGTACAATTTGATACTTGGCAGTACTATAGCAACATGTATATGCTCACAGTCACTCATGCCCTCATCACCTCGAGGTTCGACTACTGTAACGCTCTCTACATGGGGCTACCTTTGAAAAGTGTTCGGAAACTTCAGATCGTGAAGAATGCAGCTGCGAGAGCAATCATGGGCTTCCCTAAATATGCCCATGTCACACCAACACTCCACAGTCTGCATTGGTTGCCGATCAGTTTCCGGTCACAATTCAAAGTGTTGCTTATGACCTATAAAGCCCTTCATGGCACCGGACCAGATTACCTCAGGGACCACCTTCTGCCGCACGAATCCCAGCGGCCAGTTAGGTCCCACAGAGTGGGTCTTCTCCGGGTCCCGTCAACTAAACAATGCCACTTGGTGGGACCCAGGAGAAGAGCCTTCTCTGTGGCGGCCCCGGCCCTCTGGAACCAACTCCCCCTAGAGATTAGAATTGCCCCCACCCTCCTTGCCTTTCGTAAGCTACTTAAAACCCACCTCTGCCACCAGGCATGGGGGAATTAAGACTTTTTTTCTCCGCCTAGGCCGTTACAACTGTATACATGGTATGTTTGTATGTATGTTTGGTTTTTATATATTAAGGGGTTTTAATTTGCTTTTAGTATTGGATTTTATTGTATATTGTTCATGATTGTTGTTAGCCGCCCCGAGTTTTCGGAGAGGGGCGGCATATAAATCCAATAAAACTTGAAACTTGAAACTATAAAGATCTAGATTGTTTGTGGTCATTAATAACATTAAATGAGATAACAAGAGGAAAAGAGAGACTTTTCTAAGGTGTAAAATACTCTCTTATTCGATTAAACCACAGGAGGCAAATATGGCAGCTTGGTGACCCGTGGACTTCAACTCCCAGAATTCTTGAGCCAATTTTCCCAGGAATTCTGGGAGTTGAAGTCCACGGGTCATACCATCGCCCACTCTTGGATTAACCTATCCATAATGATCCTGGAAATAATCTCTACTACTCCAGTGGTTCGAGTCCTAGCACTGCATATTTCCTGCAGTTGAGTTTAGAGTGGTTTGTATCTGTTGTGTGCTCATGTGTCATTGTGGTTGAATCTGAAGTAGTTGTTGACAGGAAGGACGTTGTAGCAGATGATTTTATTTATTTTATTTATTTATTAATCAAATTTGTATGCCGCCCCTCTCCGCAGATTAGGGGTGGCTAACAACAGTAATAAAACAATATAAACAAATCTGATATTTAAGTTAATTTTAAAAAGAAATCCCAATTTAAGAGACCAATCATACATACAGACATACCATGCATAAATTTTTTATAAGCCATGGGGAAGGTAATATCCCAATTTCCCAATGCCTGACGACAGAGATGGGTTTTAAGGAGCTTACAAAGGGCAAGGAGGGTGGGGGCAACTCTGATATCTGGGGGGAGTTGGTTCCAGAGGGCCGGGGCCACCACAGAGAAGGCTCTTCCCCTGGGTCCCGCCAAATGGCATTGTTTAGTTGACGGAACCCAGAGAAGGCCAACTCTGTGGGACCTAACTGGTTGTTGGGATTCGTGCGGCAGAAGACAGTCCCGGAGGTATTCTGGTCCAATGCCATGAAGGGCTTTATAGGTCATAACCAACACTTTGAATTGTGACTGGAAACCGATCGGCAACCAATGCAGACTGCGGAGTGTTGGTGTGACATGGGTATATTTAGGAAAGCCCATGATAGCTCTTGCAGCTGCATTCTGCATGATCTGCAGTTTCCAAACAGTTTTCAAAGGTAGCCCCATATAGAGAGCATTACAGTAGTCGAGCCTCGAGGTGATGAGGGCATGAGTGACTGTGAGCAGTGACTCCCGATCCAAATAGGGCCGCAACTGGTGCACCAGGCGGACCTGGGCAAACGCCCCCCTCGCCACAGCTGAAAGATGTTTCTCTAATGTGAGCTGTGGATCGAGGAGGACGCTCTACTTAGGTCGTATTTAAAAAGGCAATGTAGTTCTAAGCTTTCTAAACCTAGGATTGTAAGTCTAGTTGCGTAGGGTATTCTGTTGCGAGTGGAAGAGTTGAGGACTCTTATAGTCTAGTTCTAATTTGACCCTCTGAGAGCGACCAGACAAAAAATCCATAATCCGAAGGCAGATTGAATAAGAAAGTCCAAGATCCATATGTTTAGATACTAGTCTATGTGGAAGTATTGTGTTAAATGCAGAACTAAAACCTACAAAAAGAATCCTCACATAGCTCCACCACTTTTACAAATGATCAGAATGCAGAATGCAGCTGCGAGAGCAATCATGGGCTTCCCAAGGCATACCCATGTTACACTAACACTCCGCAGTCTGCATTGGTTGCCGATCAATTTCCGGTCACAATTCAAAGTGTTGGTTATGACCTATAAAGCCCTTCATGGCATCGGACCAGAATATCTCCGGGACCGCCTTCTGCCGCACGAATCCCAGCAACAGGTTAGGTCCCACAGAGTTGGCCTTCTCCGGGTCCCGTCAATGTCATTTGGCAGGACCCAGGAGAAGAGCCTTCTCTGTGGCGGCCCCGACCCTCTGGAACCAGCTCCCCCCAGATATCAGAGTTGCCCCCACCCTCCTTGCCTTTCGCAAGCTCCTTAAAACCCACCTCTGTCGTTAGGCATGGGGGAACTGAAATTTTTTCCCTTCCCCCTAGGCTTATAGAATTTATACATGGTATGCTTGTATGTATGATTGGTCTCTTAAATTGGGGTTTTTAGATTATTTTTTAATATTAGATTTGTTACATTGTCTTTTTATTGTCGTTAGCCGCCCCGAGTCTTCGGAGAGGGGTGGCATAGAAATCTAATAAATAAATGAATGAATGAATGAATGAATGAATGAATGAATAAATAAATAAATAAATAAATAAATAAATAAATAAATAAATAAATAAATAAAAAACAAAATAAATTAAAAAAATCATTTTAGGTTGGGCTTAGAAGGCTACTAGCAACTGATATAGTCCTGATGCTGTTACTCAGTGAAACCAGCCTCTGCCTCTGCCATCCTAGTTTAGTTATTTCAAAAGTGAAAGATGAATTTGGAGAACAGCTGGCTTTTCCCAGTGTGTCCCATAATTCTACAATAATAAAAAATTAATGGAATATGGCTATAGGGAGTCTGTAAACCAAGTGATCTCTAGGCTATAATTTTTTTTCCCATCTAGCTCATAGTAAAGTTTATTATTACAAGACATAGTTGTATCTAAGAGACACAAAGCTGTTGGGGATAAATCTGTCCAATGGTTGATTGCTTTGATGGAAGATGCAAGAGTAAAAATAAGGCAATCCTTCCTCAATACAGTATATTAGAACCTAGAAAACATCTACAAGAAAAAATTCTTCTTACTATGTGTTCTGTCGGGCTCTCTGGTAGACTCCTCCCACAAATTCACAGATACAAATTTCAGACACACCCACGTTTCAAAATTCAAAACAATGTTCTTTATAATGAAAATTCCCACCAAGCCCTCTTTTGGTATAGCAAAGAGCACTCGTCTCCAACCAAACTGGTAATTTGTACAAGTCCCTTATCAGTTCTGAGATACTTAGCTTGCAGCTGTGAGGCAATTCACAGTCCTTCTTCTTTCACAAAGTGAAACACACTTTGCCCTGGTTTAGTTTCAAAGCGGGGAAAAATCAGCACACAAAAGGTCAAAGTCAGTAAAGCAGTCACGAAACACAACGATCAGATAATCCTCCACAATGGCCAAACCCACAGGCTGCTATTTATAGCAGCCTCACTCATTACCACAGCCCCACCCAACCACAGGTGGCCTCATTTTCTTTGATAATAATCTCTCAGTTGTTGCTGCCTATGCATTGCTCTCCGCATGCATGGCTGTATCATTAACTCTTGCTCTGAATCCAGGGAGGAGACAGATAATTGATCTCCTTCTGAGCTGTCTGCCACACTCTCCTCCTCCCTGTCACTCATGTCTTCTTGGTCAGAGGAGCCTTCATCAGCAGATTCCACCGGAGGCAAAACAGGCCTGCAGCATGTGGATGTCTCCCCCACATCCACAGTCCTTGGGGCAGGAGCTGGGCCAGAGCTAAGCACAACACTGTGAACATCCAACCAGCCAGTATTAGAAAAATCTTGATCTGAGTTAGTGAATTAGTCCGAGAGTATTTTACAGCTATAAAGCTTTGCAACTTCTGTAATAGAGCAAAATGAAGCCAAGGCTATTCCTACTTAGACAAAGGGAGAGACCTCCTCAAGCAGCAATTAATGATGATAACAGCTGTAAATCCTGAAATGTTTCCTTATATCACCTGTTCTTCCTCCTTAAAGGATGGAGCTACATGTTCAAACAGATTACTTGCATTTGTGTGATTTTAAACTGTTAGGTTGGCAGGAGCTGGGACAGGAATGGGTGCTCACCCCATCAGGTAGAATAGAATAGAATAGAATGGGATGGACTGGACTGGACTGGACTGGAATGGAATGGAATAGAATAGAAAATAGAATAGAATAGAATAGAATAGAATAGAATGGGATGGACTGGACTGGACTGGACTGGAATGGAATGGAATGGAATAGAATAGAAAATAGAATAGAATAGAATAGAATAGCAGAATTGGAAGGGACCTTGGAGGTCTTCTAGTCCAACCCCCTGCTTAGGCAGGAAACCCTACATCATTTCAGACAAATTCTTATCCAATCTCTTCTTAAAAACTTCCAGTGTTGGAGCATTTGCAACTTCTGGAGGCAGGTTGTTCCACTGATTAATTGTTCTAACTGTCAGGAAATTTCTCCTTAATTCTAAGTTGCTTCTCTCCTTAATTAGTTTCCACCCATTGCACCCTCAGGTGCTTTGGAGAATAGCTTGACTCCCTCTTCTTTTTGGCAGCCTCTCAGATATTGGAAGACTGCTGTCATGACACCCCAATTCTTCTTTTCATTAAATTAGACATACTTTAGGAGAGAACAACTGGAGGATTATTACAGGAGATAAGTGAGGCCACCTGTGGTTGGGTGGGGCTGCTGTAATTAGTGCTACAGATGAAAAGAGCAGCGTGCTGGTTTAGCCTCATGGAAGTTTATCTGATTCATAGTTTCATCAAGATTGTGGTTTTGCTGTTTCCCTGATCAAGACTGTGTGTGGACTTTCTGGACTTTGGAATTGGACTCAATTTCCCAGTTACTGGGTGAGAAATTGGATTCAATTTAACCTGTGCCTTGTGTCTACCAGAAAATCTCTTTGACATTTTAAAAGGGAGTTTTTTCTGCTTTTCCGTTGATAAAAACTTTTGGTTTTCCTTCTATCGTGTGGTGTGTGTCTTTTTGGACTAATTACCCTGTAATTACAGGCGGTTGGGACACGCCGGCAGAACAGAGTGTATCCTCTACAACCTTCATTGTGTATTATTGTGTTTTTGGACTAAATAAATAAATAAAATAAATACATAAAATAAATTTTGGCAGTTCAGCTGTTCAAATCCCTAGTGCCCCATAATGGAGTGAGCTCCTGTTACTTGTTCTAGCTTCTGCCAACCTAGCAGTTTGAAAGCATGTAAAAAATGCATGTAGAAAAATAGGGACCACTTTGGTGGGAAAGTGTTGTGGTAACAGTGTTCTGTGCACCTTTGGCATTTAGTCATGCTGGCCACATGACCACGGCAATGTCTTTGGACAGCACTGGCTCTTTGGGTTAGAAACGAAGATGAGCACCGACCCTAGTGCCAAAAATGGTGAGCATTCATGTGTGGGGAAACATTTACCTTTACTATCTCCTGTTGATTGACATTTTAATAGGGTCGTCTTCTCTTCCAAGGGAGCTAAGTCAAAGCACAATGAATATGTAGCACAACACTATTGATTGTGAAATGCCACTTTTCTTCCAACATCAACACAATTGAGAGAGTCCAGAAATATTTCACAAGAAGAGTCCTTCATTCCTCTTCTCAAAACAAAATTCCTTACTCCGCCAGACTTGAAATTCTTGATTTAGACAACTTACAACTCCGTTGTCTCCGTTCCGACTTAATTATAGTTCATAAAATCATATACCAAAATGTCCTACCAGTTAAAGACTACTTCACCTTCAACCGCAACAACACACGAGCACGAAACCGATTTAAACTAAATGTCAACCGCTCCAAACTTGACTGCAAAAAATACGACTTCAGCAACAGAGTAATCAACGCCTGGAACGCACTACCTGACTCTGTGGTTTCTACTCCTAACCCCAAAACCTTTGACTATCTACAATTGACCTCTCCCCCTTTCTAAGAGCGTGCATAAGCGCACCACTGTGCCTACCGTCCCTGTCCTATTGTCTTCTTTTGTTACTTTTTATTTATTTATTGGATTTGTATTTATTGGATTTGTATGCCGCCCCTCTCTGGAGACTCAGGGCGGCTAACAACAGTAATAAAACAATGTACAATAATAATCCAATAAATACTAAAAATGATTAAAAAACCCATTAATATAAAAAACCAAACATACATACAGACATACCACACATGAAATTGTAAAGGCTCAGGGGGAAAGAGCATCTCAATTCCCCCATGCCTGGCAGCAGAGGTGGGTTTTAAGGAGCTTACGAAAGGCAAGGAGGGTGGGGGCAATTCTAATCTCTGGGGGGAGTTGGTTCCAGAGGGCCGGGGCCGCCACAGAGAAGGCTCTTCCCCTGGGTCCCGCCAAGCGGCATTGTTTAGTTGACAGGACCCGGAGAAGACCCACTCTGTGGGACCTAATCGGTCGCTGGGATTCGTGCATTTTATCATTACTTATCTAATGTTTTATTTGTACAAATATCACCCTATAATTGTTTGACAAAATAAATAATTTTTTTAAAAAATTAAATGATTAGGCCTGTCCAATTCCAATTTCCTATAATCTTTCCCACTTCTTCTGCCCTACAAATTTCTTTGCATTTCGTGACCTGGTTTAGTGAGTAGCATTCCTTAAATTAATTCCCAAACTAGAACAGGCACTGTTGGTTGCTATTCTGTCAATTGATTTGAATGTTTTCCCCTTCCTTGATGTACACAACAAAGAAAATTGTCTGGAGCAGGCAATTTGGATACAGCTGTACGAAGAAGGCATGAAAGTTTCATTAATATGTATGTGCATTGCACTTTATACATATACATAGGCATCACCAAAATAACATACCGACAAGTAACATTTCAATCTGAAAACTTTGGATGGCTTCTGAAGTTAGCAAAAGTAAGAAATACATTAGTAAATAGCACAGATTTGTAAGTAGAACAATAACATTAACCTTAACACCATATAAAATTTCACTATTACTTAGCTTAAAAAAAGTCATCTTCAAAGACAATTCTATTCTATTGTTTCTAGTGGTGAACTAGAAAAAGTCACAATTCTAGTTATCAACTGTCTATTTTGGATGGGAGATAGATTGGAAATAAATTCCATCTGAGTTAGTTGAACTCATCCTGATAATTTTTTTAAATGGCATTTTTAGGATAAAAATCTGCCCATACTTCTTACAATATAACACCATATCAACAGTAGAGACCTTCAAATTTCTAGGTTCAACCATACTGCAAGATCTAAAATGGACAGCTAACATCAAAAAGTCATCAAAAAAGTTGTTCTCACAACTTTCAAGGGCTGATATCTGTAATTTGCTCGGTTTAAAGTGTTCACAGCTTTATTTTGGAGAAACGGCTTTTCTGTTTACTGTACAACAGCGTGTGTGTTTGGATTTACATTTCTGACTTAATTGGGGCTCGTAACGTGAAGCCCGGCATAACAATGGGGAAGCCAGATTGACTTCCCAAACATGTTAACTCACTTAACCACTACAGTGATTCACTTAACAACTCTAGCAAGAAAAGTCGTAAAATGGGGCAAAAGTCACTCAACAACTGTCTCGCTGAACATCAAAAATGTTGGGCTCAATTGTTAGTTGTAAGTTGAGGACTACCTATATTTGAACTGTTCAAACATCTTTTGTGGAGGTGTTCCTTTGTTACTTTCTGCATTTAAAACCTGCACCCTAATTGCAGTGAGAAATTCAAATGGTGGAAATTTAAAAATAATAATAATTATAATCCTAATCATCTTTATTGAAACAATGCCTTTGGAAGCATTAATGAAATTCTTTTGAAAGGTCTTTCCTACTTAGATATCTTCCTTTCTACTCCATTAGCAATTTGCAACACTGCGGGAAAATAATTATATTTTGATTGTTAGGATTGACAATAACTTTTAAAACAATAAAGGACATTTTTTTTCCTTGATATTTCTTCAAAAGACAGGCTCTTGGCTTTCTTCCCATTTTTCAACCCCCCTCCCTAAATAATAATAATAAAAAAAATAAACCCCAGTATTCGTGAACTGCTTATGGGGGAATCTACTGATTAAACGTTCAAAGAAAGCTCAGGAATAGATCAGACTGCAGGAGAATATAGGGATTTTTTTTTCCTTGTCAAAGTGAAAAGAGGGCTGTTCCTTTCAAAATGAAGAATGATTTATGGCTTTCATATGACCAGAATTTCCAATCCAGATATTTCTCCAGCAAGCTTTCTGGATGGACAATTGGATATAAATGCAACAAATAAAGAAATGAAAAAAACCAAATAACGTGTCTCTCTCAGGAGAATCCAATGACTGGAAAAGGGGCATATGGAGGGTTTCTGTGATGTCACAGTCATAAATCATCTGCCTTCTACAGAATGGTTGAATATATGCATTTTTAGAGAGTTAGAACTTGCCTTTTTTCATCACCTAATGGATAAAGCCCTATCTGTCATACTCAAAACCCAACACTCACACCAATACCCTGTGAATCTATTTCTGTCAGCCACTAAAACAAAGTTTAATGATGCCCCAAGATACCTTAACAAACAAACACAAAAAATGCTTTTCACCTTGGAAAGCTTTTTCCTTCCCATAGATCACAATCTGTTCCTAAACCCTCTTCCAATAACTGTTGAGTTAACATCACTGATCTCTGTAATATTTCTTTGGGATTCAGTGGTATAGACATTATGCAAACAAATGATTTTCCATTTAATGACTTCGTAATCCCTTGCGTTGGGTGGAGTTGGGACAACCAAATTCAATTCAATTCAATTTATTAGATTTGTATGCCGCCCCTCTCCGAAGACTCGGGGCGGCTCACAACAGAATAAAAACAGTATAACAATGGAACAAATCTAATAATAAAATATATAAAAACCTCAGCAATTAAAAACCATACAGCACATACACATCAAACGTGAAATATAATAAGCCTGGGGGAGATGTCATAGTTCCCCCATGCCTGGCGATATAGGTGGGTCTTAAGTAACTTGCGGAAGACAAGGAGGGTGGGGGCCGTTCTAATCTCCGGGGGGAGTTGATTCCAGAGGGCCGGGGCCGCCACAGAGAAGACTCTTCCCCTGGGGCCCGCCAAACAACATTGTTTGGTCAATGGGACCCGGAGAAGGCCAAATCTGTGGGACCTTATTGGCCGCTGGGATTCGTGCGGTAGAAGGGGGTTCCGGAATTGTAACCGGAAACTGATTGCCAGCCAAATGGCGTTCGAGTATTTACTAGACGAATGCCCTTCCTGACACCTATGTGGAGTTTGCAGCAGACAATTTGCACTCAAATAGAGAAAACATATCACGCTGCCTGGGATAGAACTTATAGCCACCTGATTGTGAGGGGAGAGCGCCACCTCTAGACCACCACACCACTATACAAACAACGGATCTGAATGGAATAGACTTCTAAAGATAAACATAGACAAATTATATTGTTACACGGGAAGCTCTGATGGGAATTTCTCAGCATATCCTACCACCTAATGATAGAAACATAGAAACATAGAAGATTGGCGGCAGAAAAAGACCTCATGGCCCATCTAGTCTGCGCTTATACTATTTCCTGTATTTTATCTTAGGATGGATATATGTTTATCCCAGGCATGTTTAAATTCAGTTACTGTGGATTTACCAACCACGTCTGCTAGAAGTTTGTTCCAAGCATCTACTACTCTTTCAGTAAAATAATATTTCTCATGTTGCTTCTGATCTTTCCGGCACAGATGAGTTGTAAGACTCTTGCGGAAGGCAAGGAGGGTGGGGGGCAGTATGAATCTCCATGGGGAGCTGATTCCAGAGGGCCGGGGCCGCCACAGAGAAGGCTCTTCCCCTAGGCCCCGCCAAACGACATTGTCCAGTTGACGAGATCTGAAGAAGGCCAACTCTGTGGGACCTAACCGGACACTGGGATTCTTGCGGCAGAAGGCTGTCCCGCAGTCTGATGCCATGTAGGCCTTTATAGGTCATAACCAACACTTTGAATTGCATCCGGAAACCAAACAGCAACCAATGCAGTCCGCGAATTGTTGGAGAAACACTTTAACCACTTAGCCAGTAGAAAGGATGGATGGATGGATGCACGACCCATATTAACTTCCCAACAGTTTTTACAATACTTTGGAATACTGTGTTCAGTTCTGGAGACCTCACCTACAAAAAGATATTGACAAAATTGAATGGGTCCAAAGACGGGCTACAAGAATGGTGGAAGGTCTTAAGCATAAAAGGTATCAGGAAAGACTTAATGAACTCAATCTGTATAGTCTGGAGGACAGAAGGAAAAGGGGGGACATGATCGAAACATTTAAATATATTAAAGGGTTAAATAAGGTCCAGGAGGGAAGTGTTTTTAATAGGAAAGTGAACACAAGAACAAGGGGTCACAATCTGAAGTTAGTTGGGGGAAAGATCAAAAGCAACATGAGAAAATATTATTTTACTGAAAGAGTAGTAGATCCTTGGAACAAACTTCCAGCAGACGTGGTGGATAAATCCACAGTAACTGAATTTAAACATGCCTGGGATAAACATATATCCATCCTAAGATAAAATACAGAAAATAGTATAAGGGCAGACTAGATGGACCATGAGGTCTTTTTCTGCCATCAGACTTCTATGTTTCTATGTTTCTACTTTAATGTTCCTTTCGTTGAATGACGCTCCTTTTGTTTCAAAATAAGAACAACAGGACTCTGCCTTCTGTGCCTGTAGACAGGGTGGAAAACCTCCCATTTTATTTTTTAATTTTTTGAAAATTCATCACTAAGCTCTGCGCTAGACATTTCCTGCCCGTCTTCTTCTGGCTTCTTGTCCTGTCTCCAAAGAAGCCACCTGTGATCCTCTTCCGTCTACCCAACGCTCCCATCCTTTTTTCAACAGCCTTCTCATTACCGCAAGGTTATATATTTGGAAAATTAGCTAGAGAAAATATGACTTTTCAACAGATGGGTGTCTTGATTTGTCGCACAGACTTGAAAAAGAGCAACTCCACCGTCGCAAGGAAAGCTCGCATATGCGCCATGCCAGGTGGCAGATCAAATCTGCAACAGCAAAAAAAATTAAAAACAACCCCCATTCATGACACCATCACATTTACATTGCGATCCCCTTTTGAGAAGAAAGGACATTATTATGCACATTGCAAATACCTTTCTCTGTAAAGAACGAGAGTGTGGGTTTGCATTATACACAAAGAACACTCCCAGAGCAGGTCATATCTGCATTTGTTACATTAAAACGGTTGTTTTCAACCCTTGGAAGGCTGTTGCAAGAGCCCAGAGGAGCTGACATACAATAGCAACTAGCATTGCAATGAATCTGAGCCTTGGTATGTCTTAGAATTTGCTAGGGTCCAACAATGGAATCAATCAAAAATGAACTCTTTTGCAACCCAACAAGACCGACACAGACTTCAGAGGATAATCAGAACTGCAGGAAAAAAGAAATTGCTGCCATCCCGCCTTCCATTGAGGCCCTGTGTACTATTTGTTCGTTTGTTTGTTTGTTTGTTTTGTCCAATACACAATAATACACAATGAGGGTTATAGAGGATATAATCAGATAGAATGTATTAAAGGGGGAATAGAGGAGAAAATAAAGGAGTGAAATATAACTATGAGAGAATAGCAGAAAAAGATATAGGTATAGAAGAGAAGATATAGGAGATATAGGAGAGACAATAGGACAAGGGACGGTAGGCACTCTGGTGCACTTATGTACGCCCCTTACTGACCTCTTAGGAACTTGGTGAGGTCAACTGTGGATAGTCTAAGGGTAAAGTGTTGGGGATTAGGGAATAATACTACAGAGTCCATATTCCAAACACAGTATTCCAAATGTGGTCTCACCAGCACTCTATATAGCGGGATCACAGTCTCCCTCTTCCTGCTTGTTATACCTCTAGCTATGCAGCCAAGCATCCTACTTGCTTTCCCTACCGCCTGACTGCACTGTTCACCCATTTTGAGACTGTCAGAAATCACTACCGCTAAATCCTTTTCTTCTGAAGTTTTTAAGCATGCACACATGCTCTTTCGGCATTTGAGGGGAAAATAGGTTCGCCATCACTGATCTAGGGGCTATGCCCACTATGGTCATGCCCACCCAGCATCGGGTTAGAGAACCCCTTGCTAAACATTTTGAAGCCCAACCCTGGCCATGCATACAAAAATAGTAGTCACGTTCAGCAATTAACGTATATCCATCAGAAGGGCTCCACCTTTAATTTGCTAATCGAAGGTCATCAGAAGTTTAACATGAAGTTGGTTCCATGCCATGGAGATCGTGGTTTTCATTTAACCCACACAAACGCACAGCCACACTTATTTTACCATGCAATAACGATGAATATCATATAAAGCCCTTCATGGCACCGGACCAGATTATCTCAGGGACCGCCTTCTGCCGCACGAATCCCAGCGACCAGTTAGGTCCCACAGAGTGGGCCTTCTCCGGGTCCCATCAACTAAACAATGTCGCTTGGCGGGACCCATGGGAGTAGCCTTCTCTGTGGCGGTCCCGGCCCTCTGGAACCAACTCCCCCCAGAGATTAGAATTGCCCCCACCCTCCTTGCCTTTCGTAAGCTTCTTAAAACCCACCTCTGCCGCCAGGCATGGGGGAACTGAGATACTCTTTCCCCCTAGGCCTTTACAATTTTATGCATGGTATGTCTGTATGTATGTTTGGTTTTATAATAAGGGTTTTTAACTGTTTTAATATTGAATTGTTTATATGCTGTTTTTATTACTGTTATTAGCCGCCCCGAGTCTACGAAGAGTGGCGGCATACAAATCCAATAAGTAAGTAAGTAAGTAAGTAAGTAAGTAAGTAAGTAAGTAAGTAAGTAAGTAAGTAAGTAAGTAAGTAAGTAAGCAAGCAAGCAAGCAAGCAAGCAAGCAAGTAAGTAAGACCACCAAGTACTTAAAAAACATTTCATCTGAGTGATAGATTGGGGCGGGGAAGTGACAATGACACCATCCACACCTTCTCCATCCTTTTTATCCTTTGTAAAAATGTGGATAAAATTTTGACTGGCATGTTTATGCAATAAAGCATCTATTCATTATGCCTGTCAGGTAACTATTGTAGGAGATAAAAGGTTTACTGTATTACACTTTCCAGTACTGTCTTCCTGCTTGCCTGCCTTCATCCACATGTTATGTGCTGTGTGTTTAATGGACAATTTATCTGAGTATCTCTCCATTATTGTTGGGCTAACTAACTAGAGTTTGACCTTTCTGGAGAACTGCAGAAGGTGAAAGTCCGTAATATTGAACTTAATGTAATGTGTCCACCTCCACAGGTGCAGCGAATGTTTTCAAGAAGTCCTCAAGCCAGCAGTCCACCCATTCATAAACTTCTAGTATCTAACCCAATTATTAGAAAGTCAAGACTCTAACAAAACAGTGCATGGCTTTAAATATTAGAATAGAATAGAACAGAGTTGGAAGGGACTTTGGAGGTCTTCTAGTCCAACTTCTTGCTTATACAGGAGACCCTACACTACTTTAGACAAATGGTTATCCAACATCTTCTTAAAAACTTCCAGTGTTGGAGCATTCACAACTTCTGGAGGCAAGCTGTTCCATTGATTAATTGTTCTGCCAGGAAAGTTCTCCTTAGTTCTAAGTTGCTTCTCTCCTTGATTAGCTACATCTTCAAACACATTACTTGAATTTTTGTGATTTTAAACTTTTTTTTTTTTGCAAATCTTTTTATTGTTTTATAGATACATATATCACAATTTGTTTATACAGTTTACAGGTCTTATCCAACTTTTTTACCGGTTACAGTTGTTATATGGATAATATTAACTTAATACTATGCAATGCAAAACAGGGTAAAAACATTCAAATGGTATTTTCATTTTTTTTTTAAGGTTTGTACTGCTATTTTGTATAAGGTTATACAAATCTTTTCCTTTGAATCCACTCGTGCCAATTGTTCCACATGCTTTTAGTTTCGTTGATTCTGTTTCCCTTAAGTAGGTTTGTCAATTTATCCATTTCTGCACATGTATATATTTTTTCTATTATTAAATTTATATTGGGGGTCTGTTTGTTCTTCCATGTTTGCGCAATTGCAATTCTTGTAGCTGTATTTATGTGAGTCACTAAAAAAAGGGTTTGTTTCGAGTAAGATTTTTTCCAAATTCCGAGTAGCATCCCCTCCGGTGAGTACTCTATTTCCTCCTTCGTGATTTCCTTTAACCATTTGTAAATTGTTTCCCAATTTTTTTGGATTTTAGGGCAGGACCACCACATATGGAAGAAAGTTCCTTTTTCTTTATTGCATTTCCAACATACATTTTGTAGTGCTGGGTAAATTTTGGCAAGTCTTGCCGCTGGTAGATACCACCTGTAAAATAGTTTGTAATAGTTTTCTTTATAGGCTGATGATAGGGTGATTTTGGTTATTGTATTCCATGTTTTCTCCCATTCTGCTATATGGATTTTTCTTTGTAGGTTTTTCTCCCAGGCTACCATTGTGATTTTAAACTTTTATGTTGGCAGGAGCTGGGCCAGGAATGGTTGCTCACCATATCAGGTAGTGCTTGAATCTCAGAATAGAATAGAATAGCTGATTGCTAGCTGTAGTTCAGCAGTTCAAATCTCACCACTGGTTCAAGGTTGACTCAGCCTTCCATCCTTCCAAGGTGAGTAAAATGTGGACCCAGATTGTTGGGGGCAAGATTTTGTAAAACCGAATAGAGAGGGCTATATACCCCGATGAAGTGGTATTAAGTCTAAATGCTATTGCTATTGCTATTAAGGACCCTTCAAACACTATATAATCAGAAATATTATTTTGATGTCTTAGTTTGAACTAACTTGCTTCTTCTGGTTTTGTTCTTTGGGGCAATCAAGATGAAGTCTGTTCCTTCTTTTCTGCAGCAAGTCTTTACATATTTGACATTTAATCAATCTGACAATTTGCCCATCCCATGTGCAACACATTCACATTTTATTTTCATGATCACACTTAATTGGCTTGTCAGAGGTATAGGAACAAGCATTGGAATTTATAGGACCAGCGGACAATAGAGATTCAATTGATGATTTGATGTTAAATTCTGGTAGAATGTATATTCTTTTTCCACCCGGAAAAAATGGTCATCTGGTCTGTGCTTGAATATCCCAACCTGTTAGACAGCCCTGATATAAAGGCAGAATTGTGTTTCTGGCATAAGTGGCCATTGTGATTTGCTGTGTGAAGTTTCAGATGCATTTACAAATCATTTTGGAAGAACAGGGGCAATTAAAAAGGGCGATTGATCATTACAACCT
Organism: Erythrolamprus reginae; assembly: GCF_031021105.1. Classification (NCBI taxonomy): domain Eukaryota; kingdom Metazoa; phylum Chordata; class Lepidosauria; order Squamata; family Dipsadidae; genus Erythrolamprus; species Erythrolamprus reginae. The sequence goes on along the minus strand of NC_091953.1, from coordinate 10,415,453 downwards.
AAGCAACTCCCTGGGGCATGCTTAGGAGAGAACAGCATTATTTGGACTTTGCTGTCAGGAGCTGCGTTCAATTTCCACTCTTTTTCTAAAGGGAGGAAAAAGGGAAGGAGAAGGAAAAAAAGTCTGCCCATCACGTTTGATTTAATGATCTCCTGTAGCAATACATTCCGAAGTTTGACTCACAGGCTACATAAAGTAACTGTTGTTTTAAATAGGTTGCCCTTTCATTTAATTGAGTGTCCCTTCGCTCTTACAAACCAAGCAGAGAGGAGGACGAGGAGGAAGAAGAAGAGGAGGAGGAAGAAGAGGAAGAGAAGATATAGAAGAAGATGGAAGAAGAAGAGGAGGAGGAGAATAAGATGGAGAAGAGGAGGAGGAGGAGATAGGAGGAGGAAGAAAAGAAGATGGAAGAAGAGGAGGAGAGGAAGAGGAAGAAGGAGAAGCAGAAGAAGCAAAAGCAGAAGCAGAAGAAGCAGAAGAAGCAGAAGAAGCAGAAGAAGCAGAAGAAGCAGAAGAAGCAGAAGAAGCAGAAGAAGCAGAAGAAGCAGAAGAAGCAGAAGAAGCAGAAGAAGCAGAAGAAGCAGAAGAAGCAGAAGAAGCAGAAGAAGCAGAAGAAGCAGAAGAAGCAGAAGAAGCAGAAGAAGCAGAAGAAGCAGAAGAAGCAGAAGAAGCAGAAGAAGAAGAAGAAGAAGAAGAAGAAGAAGAAGAAGAAGAAGAAGAGAAAGAGGAAGAAGAGGAGGAGGAGGAAGATGAAGAAGAAGAAGAAGAAGAGAAGAAGAGGAAGAGGAAGAAGAACAAGAAGAACAAGAAGAGAAGAAAAAGAAGAGGAGAAGAAAAAGAAGAAGAGGAAGACAATGACAGTAGCACTTAAAATTATATACAGTGCCCTCTTACAGAGTCAACATATTGCTTCCAACAATTTGGCTCCTCATTTTGGGATGGAAGTCTAAGTCAATATTGAGCCTGGTGAGATCAAATTGCCAAATTAAAGGCACCCGGCAGTCAGCAGAAATAGCTGTGACTAGCACTGCATCCTAACCACTGTGTCACCATCGGGAGGAGGAGATAATGATGGAGGAGATATGAAGAGGAAGAAGAGGAGGAGAAGAAAGAGCAGGAGAAAAAGAGGAAGAAGAAGAGGAGGAGAAGGAGGAAGAGGAAGAGGGAGAAGAAGACAGTAGCGCTTAAAATTATATATAGTGCCCTCTTGAAGAGTTTACAGAGTCAACATATTGCTTTCAACAATCTGGCTGCTCATTTTGGGATGGAAGTCTAAGTCAACCTTAAGCCTGGTGAGATTTGAACTGCCAAATTACATGCACCCACCAGTCAGCAGAAATAGTTGTGACTAGTACTGCATCGTAACCACTGGGTCACCACAGAGAGGAGGAGATGGAAGAGGAGGAAGAGGAGGAGGAAGAGGAGGAGGAGAAGGAAGAAGAAAAGGAGGAAGAAGAGGAGGAGGAAGAGGAGAAGAAGGAGGAGGAGAAGGAAGAAGAAAAGGAGGAAGATGAGGAGGAGGAGGAAGAAGAGAAGAAGGAGGAAGAGGAGGAGGAAGGAGAGAAGAAGGAGGAAGAGGAGGAGGAGGAAGAGGAGGAGGAGGAGGAAGAGGAGGAGGAGAAGGAAGAAGAAAAGGAGGAAGAAGAGGAGGAGGAGGAGGAGAAGAAGGAGGAGGAGAAGGAAGAAGAAAAGGAGGAAGATGAGGAGGAGGAGGAAGAAGAGAAGAAGGAGGAAGAGGAGGAGGAAGAAGAGAAGAAGGAGGAAGAGGAGGAGGAGGAAGAGGAGGAGGAGGAGGAAGAGGAGGAGGAGGAGGAAGAGAAGGAGGAGGAAGAAGAAAAGGAGGAAGAAGAGGAGGAGGAAGAGGAGAAGAAGGAGGAGGAGAAGGAAGAAGAAAAGGAGGAAGATGAGGAGGAGGAGGAAGAAGAGAAGAAGGAGGAAGAGGAGGAGGAGGAAGAGGAGGATGAGGAGGGAGAAATTGGAGGAAAAACAGGAAGGGGAGGAGGAAGAGGACAATGACGACAACTGGTGGGTCTTTCCTGAAACCTCTTTACAATGCAGAAAAGCTACCTGAGGTTTTTCCCTGCTTCTTTGCCATCCAGGTGAAAAATCAATGAAGTCCATTCCGAAGTGTTTCTATTATGTCGGCCTTTGCAAGTTGTTTTTTTTCCCCTCCTGTCCCCCTCCCTCCCTTTTCTTCCATTCTTTTCACACAGCATCTTTTCAATCTGTGCTATTTTGCTCCTGGTGGTTTTTGCAGCCCTGTGGGAATTAACAGACTTTTGCTTCTTCATTGATTCGGTGGCTCCACTTCCCAAAAGTTCTTCAACAACACAAGAGCACACAACAGATTTAAACTTATTATTAACCGCTCCAAACTTGACTGTAAAAAATATGACTTCAGTAACCGAGTTGTTGAAGCGTGGAACTCATTACCGGACTCCATAGTGTCATCCCCAACCCCCCAACACTTTACCCTTAGATTATCTACGGTTGACCTATCCAGATTCCTAAGAGGTCAGTAAGGGGCGAGTACAAGTGCACTAGAGTGCCTTCCGTCCCCTGTCCTATTGCTCTCCTATATCTCCTATACCTTTCTTCTATTCCTATATCTCTTCTTCTATTCTTTCATTGATATGTTCTATCCCTATATCTTCTCTTCTCTTCTTTCTTAGATATATTTTACTATGAGTATATCCTCTATAACCTTCATCATGTATTTTACTTTGTGTATATAGATATATACCCACTAAAAACCTCATTGTGTATTGGACTAACTAACTAACTAACTAACTAACTAACTAACTAACTAACTAAACAAACAAACAAACAAACAAACAAACAAAAAACCAAAAAACCAAAAAACCAAAAACAAACAAACAATCCAGATCAACAATTGAGAGCGATGCCATCATTTGGAGATTTTTTTTTCTTGAGATAGTTTTGGGTGTTATATTTCAATCCATCTCATAAGTTAGCTATTCGTGTGGAGTGGGGTAAAGAGTGGACCCTTCCACAGTGTGGGAATAACAGCAATAGCAATTAGACTTATGTACTTATTTATTAGATTTGTATGCCGCCCCTCTCCGCAGACTCGGGATCGAAAGATACTGCTTCATAGTGCTTTTACAGCCCTCTCTAACTGGTTTACAGAATCCGCATATTGCCCCCAATAATCTGTGTCCTCGTTTTACTGACCTCGGAAGGATGTAAGGCTGTGTCAGCCTTGAGCCTGGTGAGATTTGAACTGCCAACTGCCTAGAGTACTGCAGTATACTGCATTCTGGGAGGAAACAGGGCCGGAAAAGGGAGGGAAAAGTCTCCGTGGGGCCTCTCTAGGAATCTCTCGGGAGGAAAAAGGACTGGAAAAGATGGGGAGAAGCCTCTGTGGGGCCTCTCTACAAATCTGGGAGGAAACAGGGCCGGAAAAGGCAGGGAGAAGCCTCCGTGGGGCCTCTCTAGGAATCTCTTGGGAGGAAAAAGGACTGGAAAAGATGGGGAGAAGCCTCTGTGTGGCCTCTCTACAAATCTCCTGGGAGGAAACAGGGCCGGAAAAGGCAGGGAGAAGCCTCCGTGGGGCCTCTCTAGGAATCTCTTGGGAGGAAAAAGGCCTGGAAAAGATGGGGAGAAGCCTCTGTGGGGCCTCTCTACAAATCTCCTGGGAGGAAACAGGGCCAGAAAAGGCAGGGAGAAGCCTCCGTGGGGCCTCTCTAGGAATCTCCTGGGAGGAAACAGGGCCTCCACCCTCCACGTGGTGTCCCCAATCACACACATTATTTGCTTTCACATTGATTCCTACGGGAAAAATTGCCTCTGCTTACAAACTTTTTTACTTAAAAACCTGGTCACGGAATGAATTAAGTTCGTAAGTAGAGGTACCACTGTATTATGAAATGTCATGCTTGTGGACTATGACAAACATACCTTTTAGGAGGTGGGCAAAGAATTCTATTTCTTTTGCAAGTGACTTCCTCTATAGTTTTCATCAACCCAGTTCTTCGTTTTTTATTTTTATTTAGAAGGGACAGTTTTCATGACCCTTCTCAAAAAATATGAAGAACTGGGATATTATTTTTAATAGCTAGAGTCAGAGGGGCTGTTCAGGATCACGAAAGATGATTCAGAATCTATTTTTGACTCCAGAGCTACAGGTTAGCCATCTGGTTCAGGGCTGTGTCTGGGCTGGAGTAAAATTAGAAGTGTGATCATTTGGATGTGGTTGAATCAACATAGGGACACTGACCAGAAGTTGTTTATTATTATTGTCATCATCATCCTTTGTCACACAGTCAGCCAGGTGTTCAGACCGTATTTGGCATTATCAAATGTATTTGTTACCTGTTTTCCAGTTTGAAGCAACTCTGAGCAGCTTTATAATAAGATATAAAATATAAAACCAAGATACTTTTTGTTATTTTTGTTATTTTTATTAGATTTGTATGCCGCCCCTGTCCGAAGACTCGGGGCGGCTCACAACAACGATAAAAACAATATTATACTGGCACAAATCTAATATTAAAAAAAACTAAAAACCCTATCATAATTAAAAACCAAACAGCACATACATACCAAACATAAATTATAAAATTTATAATTTATTGTAAATTATACAAAATGCAAAAGAATTATGACTATGTTAGTTTAGCCTGATAATGTTTACAGATAGTTTACAGAGTAACGGAGCTGGAAGGGACCTTGTAGGTCATCTAGTCCATCCTCCCTCCCAAGCAGGAGACCTTACATCATTTGTGACAATAACAGTCTAATCTCTTATTGAAAGTCTCAAGTGATGAAGCTCCCACAACTTCCGAAGGCATGCTGTAGGTTGACTGCTCTCACTGTCAGAAAGTTCCTCCTTATTTCTAGGTTGAATCTCTAATCTACAATCTAGAACTGAACACATTCAAAAGCATAGAAATCGGTGGACATTTGAAAACCATCGGAATTGACAAAATCTCCATCTGTCAATTGCAAAAGGCCGCTTTACTGGGATCGGCAAACATAATTCGCCGCTACATCACGTAGTCCTAGGTGCTTGGGAAGCGCCCGACTGGTGATGAAATACAAAATCCAGCATAGTGATCTTCTTTGCTGTGTTGTATTGACATAATAATAATAATAATAATAATAATAATAATAATAATAATAATAATAATTTATTATTTAGATTTGTATGCCGCCCCTCTCCGTGAACTTTAATAATATTAATAATAATAATAATAATAGCAACAACAACAGAATTGGAAGGGACCTTGGAGGTCTTCTAGTTCAACCACCTGCTTGGTGCATTCACAACTTCTGGAGGCAAGCTGTTCCACTGACTAATTGTTCTGTCAGTAAATTTCTCCTTAGTTCTAAGTTACTTCTCTCCTTGTTTAGTTTCCACCCATTGCTTCTTGTTCTACCATCAGGTGCTTTGGAGAATAGTTTGACTCCTTCTTCTTTGTGGCAACCCTTGAGATATTGGAACACTACTATCATGTCTCCCCTGGTCCTTCTTCTCATGAAACTAGCCATTCCCACTTCCTGCAACCGTTCTTCATGTGTTATAGCCTCCAGTCCCTTAATCATCTTCATCGCTCTTCTCTGCACTTTTTCTAGAGTCTCAATATCCTTTTTGCATCGTGGCGATGAAAACTGAATGCAGTATTCCAAGTGTGTGGCCTTCTGTAAGGAAATCCCCAGTGTTTTCAAGAAGAGATTGGATGCCCTTCATTGTCCAGCCAAATGGACTGTTAGATAACACAATTGTGACAATCCAGATGGCAAGAGAGACTCCTCTGCATCGACAGGTAGGAATAAAGCTGCGAAGAACCGCTTTTATTTTAATCGGGAGTTGCACAAATTGCACGCCGTGCTTAATTACCCTTGATTAGCTGAACATCAACTTGCGAGATGTCAATTTCACAGTGGTCTTGGAGAAGTAGCCAACATACCTTCAACCCCTGCTGACGAATGTGCTAGGAGATGCGAATCTGTGCTGTTGCAGAGGAAGGAAGCTAACAGACAGCCTAATACCGGGTGCTTCTGCTGGCTTTTTGAATGCAAATCCCAGCTGCCAGAGCTTAATTAAAAAGTACCAGTCAGCACTATTTAACAAATGGAAGAGCACTAAATGGTAGGTTACTTGGTGCGGGGATGTATGAAATTTCTAAATCCAGTAGGTAGGGGTGACAGGTATGTAATTATCCTCTGATCAAGGAAAGGATGGGAAATTTGATGTCAGTTCCTGATGCTGGTGGAACTGTGCCAATGCTACACAGCCCTTCTTGTAAATCCATGGCTTTCCAAAGTAAACATTCCCTGTGCAGATTTGACCTCAACCCTCTTAGGAACGTACAATATTTTATTTATTTATTTGATTTTTATGCCGCCCTTCTCGTTAGACTCAGGGCAGCTTACAACATGTTACTCACCAGAGCCTACAAAACTTTTGCCAGACCCATCCTTGAATACAGTTCATCTGTCTGGAACCCATACAACATCTCGGACATCAACACCCTTGAAAATGTCCAAAGATACTTCACCAGAAGAGCCCTTCACTCCTCCACTCGAAACAGAATACCCTACGAAAATAGACTAACAATCCTAGGTCTAGAAAGCTTAGAACTACGTCGCCTAAAACACGATCTAAGTATTGCCCACAAGATCATATGCTGCAGCGTTCTACCTGTCAATGACTATTTCAGCTTCAATCGCAACAACACAAGAGCATGCAACAGATTCAAACTTAATATTAACCGCTCCAAACTGTACTGTACAAAATATGACTTCAGCAACCGAATTGTCAAAGCGTGGAACTCATTACCTGACTCAGTAGTGTCAACCCCTAACCCCAAACATTTTTCCCTTAGACTCTCCACGATTGACCTCTCCAGGTTCCTTAGAAGTCAGTAAGGGGCGTGCATAAGTGCACCAGTGTGCCTTCCATCCCCTGTCCAATTGTCTCTCCTTATCTCATTTATCTTTTCTTCCTTTCAAATATGTTCACCTACACTTTAATATCTTATCTTCTATTCTTTTCTTTACTTATATTATTACATATCTTTCTCTTCAATGTGTATTATGTATTGGACAAAATAAATAAATAAAATAAATAAACAATAGCACTTTTTAACAGAGCAAGCATATTGCCCCCACAATCTGGATCCTCATTTGACCCACCTTGGAAGGATGGAATGCTGAGTCAACCTTGAGCCAGTGATGAGATTTGAACCGCTGACCTTCAGATCTACAGTCAGCTTCAGTGGCTTGCAGTACAGCCCTCTACCTGTTGTGCCACCCCGGCTCTTCCTTGTGCAGAAAGGAGCTTTACAGGGGGAAAAAAGAATGCCTCTACTTACGAACTTTTCTAGATAAGAACCAGGTGTTCAAGCTTTACAGGGAGAAAAAAGGTTGGTATGGTCCAGTGATGGGTTTCTCCCATTTTTACCCAGTTCTAAAAACTCGTAGCAGCAGCGGCGGGAGGTTGTGAGTTCCTAAGTACAGTGGTACCTCTACCCAAGAATGCCTCTACTTATGAACTTTTCTAGATAAGAATCAGGTGTTCAAGAATTTTTTGCCTCTTCTCAAGAACCATTTTCCACTTACAAACCCAAGCCTCCGAAACTGTAACCGGAAAAGGCAGGGAGAAGCCTCCGCGGAGCCTCTCTAGGAATCTTCTGGGAGGAAACAGGGCTGGAAAAGGTGGGGAGAAGCCTCTTTGAGGCCTCTCTAGGAATCTCCTGGGAGGAAACAGGGCTGGAAAAGGTGGGGAGAAGCCTCTTTGGGGCCTCTCTAGGAATCTCCTGGGAGGAAACAGGGCTGGAAAAGGTGGGGAGAAGCCTCTTTGGGGCCTCTCTAGGAATCTCCCGGGAGGAAACAGGGCCTCCACCCACCCTATGGTTTCCACCCACCCACCCTCCCTATTGTATTGTATTTTAGTATTTCAGCGTTCCGTTCCATCACAAAATTTTGGATTGTGCTGAATTAGATAAAATGACAATGAAGTTAAATGAAAAGGAGGAGTCGGAATATTATGAAACTTGGAGTTTATTTTACAATTGGCTTGAAAGGAGAAAATAAAATGAATTTGTAAATGTTTAACTTAGTAATACGTATATGATTTTATTAACTTTAAGTTACTATATCTACGTGTGTTAAGTAAATCTTGTAATGGAAATACAGAATTACTGTATGTTAATTCATGTGTAAGCCTGAATAGTTCGTTGAAAGAAATTACTGTGGGATAACCCTAGAGGTACAAATGTATATATTGTATGTCATTGAATTGTTTTGTTTTGTTTATTGTTTGCATGTTATTGTATGTTCTTTATTTAATGTAAATAACCAAATAAAAATAATTTAATAAAAGGAAAATTATGTAACTATCAAGTCTCAGGAGAAGGGAGGCATGGAAGTTGAATGAATGAATGAATGAATGAGTAAGTAAGCAAGTAAGTAAGTAAGTAAGTACATAAATAAGTAAATAAATAAGTAAATAAATAAGTCAATCAACAAAGAACTGAAAGGTTAATGGGTACCTCTACCTAAGAACGCCTCTACTTACGAACTTTTCTAGATAAGAACCGGGTGTTTAAGATTTTTTTGCCTCTTCTCACGAACCATTTTCCACTTACAAACCCGAGTCTCCGAAACTGTAACCGGAAAAGGCAGGGAGAAGCCTCCATGGGGCCTCTCTAGGAATCTCCTGTGAGGAAACAGGGCCGAGAAAGGCGGGGAGAAGCCTCCATGGGGCCTCTCTAGGAATCTCCTGTGAGGAAACAGGGCCGGAAAAGGCAGGTAGAAGCCTCCATGGGGCCTCTCTATGAATCTCCTGTGAGGTAACAGGGCCGGAAAAGGCAGGGAGAAGCCTCCATGGGGCCTCTCTAGGAATCTCCTGGGAGGAAACAGGGCCGAGAAAGGCGGGGAGAAGCCTCTATGGAGCCTCTCTAGGAATCTCCTGGGAGGAAACAGGGCCGAGAAAGGCGGGGAGAAGCCTCTATGGGGCCTCTCTAGGAATCTCCTGGGAGGAAACAGGGCCTTCACCCCTCCCTGTGGTTTCCCCAATCGCATACATTATTTGCTTTGACATTGATTCCTATGGGAAAATTGCTTCTTCTTACACACTTTTCTACTTAAGAACCTGGTCATGGAACGAATTAAGTTCGTAAGTAGAGGTACCACTGTATGGTGTTTCCTAAACTCCTAACTGTCAGTTCATTCTGCCTCTGATCTTATTTTAAAATTTCTCCATTCCATTCCATCATAAAAAGGATAATTCAGGATGGATCACTGTACAGTGTTATTATTTCATTCTGATTTTTTTCTTCGCCATTGCAAGGAATTTTGGTGGGGCCTTGGGACCTATTAGCTTGACCGACCAGGACATTACCTCCATTCTCGGAACCTACTGTGAATCAATGGCATCTTTTCATTTGATCTGGTAAAGCAGGAATAAAGCCGGGAGGCAGAGGCGACCCCATGCTGGGAAAGTAAGAAAAAAAATTGGATGGACTTTATAGAAAATAACATACAATTAAAATTTGACTAATGAGGGATGAGTGGAAGAGCTAAAACAAAGCCCAAACGAGCCTTAGGAGAGTAGGAGTACAGTGGAGAACAAATAATTAAAGAACATAATAAGCAGGGAAGGAGAGGAAGAATATTAATTGCTCTGGAAGGGTATAATTATAAGTAATGGGATGATAACATAAAAGAGAATATTTAAGCCAATCAATAGGAAGAGCTACCTCTTGGTGTGAAGTCTAGGAAAGCAGAAGGACAGATATAAATCTCAGGGGAAATGCCTTCCAGAAAACATTTTGTATATATATATATTGTTGTTGATTTGCATGCATGCAAGGTGGTAGGAAAAATAAAACCCTCTTATATTATTTTCCTGTGCAGGAAATCTGATTTGCAAATACAGAGCGGTAGAGAACACGGTCATATCTTTGCTTGCAAATATTTCATTTCCCCCCATTAATATGTACCAAGATATTTGCTGTAGAAATCCAGGATTTTATAAGAAACTAAGAGTGGGTTGAGTGCTGGAAGTTTATGAATCTATCCTTGCATTCATGAATTACAATATGTAAAGTCCGAGTGGCTAATTTTGACCATAATCCGCAGGGCTGTATTGGCGCAGTGCTTAGAATGCTGCATTGAAGGCTAATTCTGCCAATTTCAGAAGAGAAGGATTTAGGGGTAGTGGTTTCTGACAGTCTCAAAATGGGTGAACAGTGCAGTCAGGCGGTATGGAAAGCAAGTAGAATGCTTGGCTGTATAGCTAGAGGTATAACAAGCAGTAACGCTCTCTACATGGGGCTACCTTTGAAGAGTGTTCGGAAACTTCAGATCGTGCAGAATGCAGCTGCAAGAACAATCATGGGCTTCCCCAAATATGCCCATGTTACTCCAACACTCCGCAGTCTGCATTGTTTGCCGATCAGTTTCCGGTCACAATTCAAAGTGTTGGTCATCACCTGTAAAGTCCTTCGTGGCACCGGACCAGGGTATCTACAAGACCGCCTTCTGCCACACGAATCCCAGTGACTAGTTAGGTCCCACAGAGTTGGTCTCCTCCGGGTCCTGTCAACTAAACAATGTCGTTTGGTGGGACCCAGAGGAAGAGCCTTCTCTGTGGCGGCTCCGACCCTCTGGAATCAGCTCCCTCCAGAGGTTAGAACTGCCCCCACCCTCCTTGCCTTTCATAAACTTCTTAAAACCCAACTCTGTCGTCAAGCATGGGGGAACTGAAACATTTCCCCCTGCCTATGTAGTTTTTTGTGTATGATATGACTGTATGTATGTTTTTTTATATATTGGGGTTTCTTGTTTTTTAGACTTTTTAAATGTATTATTGTTATTTTAGATTCTAAGTATTAGATTTGTCATTATATATTGTTTTTATCATTGCTGTAAGCCTCCCTGAGTCTACGGAGAGGGGCGGCATACAAATCTAATAAATAATAATAATAATAATAATAATAATAATAATAATAATAATAATAATAATAATAATAATAATCTAATAAAAGAGGGAGATTGTGACCCCGCTGTATGAGTGCTGGTGAGAAACATGTTTATTTTTACGTGAAAGGCCCGCCCTTTGCTTGCAGCGTTGCTGCGGTGTTTTTTGGAAGAATAACAATGTTTATTTTTACATGAAGACCTCTCTTTCAAGGAGCTGGGGAATCCCTCCCATGGAATCCAGGAAGTGATCACCTTGGCGTCCTTAGCAACCTGCCGGTGACATCATAGCTCTGCCCCTGGAATCTCTTCGTGGGAGGGATTCCCCGTTTGGGTTCGAGTTCGAGTTTGGTTTGGGTTCGGCTGAATTTTGCGTAAAGTTCGTCCAAACTTGCCGAACCCGAACACCATTGGGTTCGCCCATCACTACTTACGTAGCATCATCTTAAAAACAAAAAAAAAGTTTCTTCCTTGTGATAACTTTTTTAAAGGAATGACAGAGCGATAGGAAACTCTGCAAATTCTTCATAAAATTCAACACAAAGTTAAACTGTGTTCTTTGTTCTTTTTTTCAGTACCGGCTTTAAACTGTGCTAAATCAATTCTGTGTTAATGCTACGTTTAACTGTATTATCAGCCAATGATCTGGAAATAGAGATCCAATTCTATCATGACAGACAATTAAAAAAAATGGCCTTCCTCTTATGATTTATTAACCCACGAGACCTGAAGGAAAATGGAATTGCCATCTTTGCAGATAAGGTGGGGTACATTTTCAGGAAGTCGTGCATTACATTATACTATTGCCATTCAAAAAGAGATTGTTTCATTGGCTTGATAGAAACACAATTCATATTTGACATCACACACCTGGTCCATTATTCCAAAATAAAAGGTATTTTGTCACATTTAATTAGACAGTTTAAAACCCAGTTTAGCAATAATCTATGTATTATAGGTATGTCTTCTTTTCCTTATGCAGAAGCTCCATCTCATTGTATGTATGTCTTAGAAACAATAGCTGAAAAAATAATAATGGTAAGGATAACAATCTGATATTTAAAAGATACAATTAGGGCAATGTATAATGTCTGTATACCTATTAAATTGCTGCAAATCCTGTGGAATTGCAACAAAATAGGAATAGAATGAATGAATGAATGAAAAGATAATGGAAGATAGGATAGGATATAGAAGAAAAAGAAGATCCAGAGAGCTATAAAACTTGGAATTTACTATACGAGTGGCTTGACAAAAGGAAACAAAATGATGTATGAAATTTGAAGAAATATTTATAAATAATAATAATAATAATAATAATAATAATAATAAAGAATGAGATAATGTACAATATTAATACTAAAATTGAGGAATGTGTATATGAATAATGGGTGTTATAATTAAATTTCCAATGAATGTAAAATGAATAATGAAGTTAACAAAGGAAATCTTAAAGCATAGAATAGAAGTTGATATGTGCACCCTAATAGGATTAATAGATATCTATGTATATTTGTTGTGTAGATGGTTTTGATATGTTTTTTATAATGTTATTTTTTCTTTTTGTTTTTCTCTATGTCTTTTTTGTGTCCCCCCCCCTCTTTTTTTTGGTGGTTTTTTTCTTATTATTTTGTACTTTGTTTTTAAAGTTTATACACCAATAAAAACGATTTTTTTAAAAAAAGAAGATAGATAGGATAGGATGGGATAGGATGGGATGGGATAGAAACATAGAAACATAGAAGATTGACAGCAGAAAAAGACCTCATGGTTAGTGTTGGGTGAACTGAACCGGCAAAGTTCGGGCTCGTGCCAAACTTTGCAGTGTTCGCCTTGCCAAACCCGAACCCAAACTTTTTTAAAAGTTCGGGTAAAGTCCGGGTTCGAGTTTGCCAAGCCAAGCCAAGCCAAGCCAAGCCAAGCCAAGCCAAGCCAAGCCAAGCCAAGCCAAGCCAAGCCAAGCCAAGCCAAGCCAAGCCAAGCCAAGCCAAGCCAAGCCAAGCCAAGCCAAGCCAAGCCAAGCCAAGCCAAGCCCAGCCCAGCCCAGCCCAGCCCAGCCCAGCCCAGCCCAGCCCAGCCCAGCCAAGCCAAGCCCAGCCAAGCCCAGCCAAGCCAAGCCAAGCCAAGCCAAGCCAAGGTTTGACTTCTTGGATCAGATCCAGATATATCTTAGTTCAACCTTTTGTTTCCCATAATGTAATCCTTTGGGGTGCTTTATGCAGAAGATGGAGACATGCTGTATTCCCAAACAATATGTTCAGGTATCTTGAACCCGATCCAGAAGTAATCCTGAATCATCGGGGCCACCAGCTTTTCAAATTATTCCATTTATCCTCATGTATAATATAATTCTGAGCAGAGACAGGTTACAAGCGGTGTGCCACAAGGGTCTATTCTTTTTAATATGTTTGTGAGTGACATAGGGGAAGGTTTGGTAGGGAAGGTTTGCCTATTTGTCGATAACTCTAAAGTGTGCAATAGGGTTGATAATCCTGGAGGGGTCTGTAATATGGTAAATGATTTAGCTTTACTAGATAAATGGTCAAAGCAATGGAAACTGCAGTTTAATGTTTCCAAATGTAAAATAATGCACTTGGGGAAAAGGAATCCTCAATCTGAGTATTGCATTGGCAGTTCTGTGTTAGCAAAAACTTCAGAAGAGAAGGATTTAGGGGTAGTGATTTCTGACAGTCCCAAAATGGGTGAGCAGTGTGGTCGGGCAGTAGGAAAAGCAAGTAGGATGCTTGGCTGCATAGCTAGAGGTATAACAAGCAGGAATAGGGAGATTGTGATCCCCTTATATAGAGTGCTGGTGAGACCCCATTTGGAATACTGTGTTCAGTTCTGGAGACCTCACCTACAAAAAGATATTGACAAAATTGAACGGGTCCAAAGACGGGCTACAAGAATGGTGGAAGGTCTTAAGCATAAAATGTATCAGGAAAGACTTAATGAACTCCATCTGTATAGTCTGGAGGACAGAAGGGAAAGGCGGGACATGATCGAAACATTTAAATATGTTAAAGGGTTAAATAAGGTTCAGGAGGGAAGTGTTTTTAATAGGAAAGTGAACACAAGAACAAGGGGACACAATCTGAAGTTAGTTGGGGGAAAGATCAAAAGCAACATGAGAAAATATTATTTCACTGAAAGAGTAGTAGATACTTGGAACAAACTTCCAGCAGACGTGGTTGGTAAATCCACAGTAACTGAATTTAAACATGCCTGGGATAAACATAGATCCATCCTAAGATAAAATACAGGAAATAGTATAAGGGCAGACTAGATGGACCATGAGGTCTTTTTCTGCTGTCAGTCTTCTATGTTTCTATAATAAATCTCACAAGTTAATTATCTGCTGTAGGAAGAAGCCCTTGCTTCTTTCCGTCCTAAATCTGTCCCCAGTGACCTTTGTGAAATGACCCTTAATTTTAGTATTTTGAGAACGGGAGAAAAGTTTCTTCCTGTCCACTCTCCACACACCATGGATGATTTGTTCACACTTCAATCATACATCCTCTCACTTACCTTCTTTCCAAATTGCAGAGTCTCAAACGTTCTCGTTTTGTTTTTTTCATATAAAAGGTGTTTGAGCCACCTGGTTATTTCTGGCCTTTTTCCAGCTCTATTATAATCATTTTAAAATGTGGTGCCTAGAAATGTACACAAAATTCCAGATGTCGATATTCCAGTAAAAGCATCACAACGTTGACAGTTTTATTTTTGGGCTCTTTTCTAAATGATACCTAACATGGAATTTGACTTCTTCCCAGCTGCCACATCCCAAGTCTACATCTTCTCTGAGATAGCCATTAGGACCCTAAAAACCTTTTTTTACCTGGTTTGTTACAGGACAATATTTAGAAAAAGAAATGACATTTTTATCTACAGAGCAGTTTGTAGACATTGCTATGGGTCCACCAAACGGTGCTGGGTAAGGAATCAAATTATGAGAGGTGGAATGAATTCAAGATAAGGTCCCTGGGGGAATTGATCTCAGCTACAACAATCTGTCAAAAGGTTTGACATATGAATCTTGTTGAGGTCATTCATGTGGAGTATATTCCCAGAAAATACAATAAAACCAAAAAATATTTATTTATTTATTTATTTATTTAATTTAATTTTATTTATTTATTTATTTTGTCCAATACACAATGAGAGTTTTAGTGGGTATATATATATATATATTATATATATGATTCAACACAAAAATATGTAACCCTTCCCTGGTGCAAAGCTGAAGGGATTGGATACTGTAGCCTAGAGGATAATTCTCTGCCTTACAAGGCAAAGGTTTGCAGGTTCAAGTCCCAGTGGGTATGGCTAGCTGATGAGGCCAAAATAAGGTCGAAATAGATCTATCCTAGTCTCCCTTAATTTTCAAATTCAGCAAAAAAACATGTGACACATACAGATAGAATTGTCGGCTATCAATAAAATTAACAGCCTTGGAAATGGCCCTGGGTTGGGCCGAGAGGCAAATAAGGAACTGTGATGTTCCTTCAATACACCAGGGTGATTCGACACAAAAATATGTAACCCTTCCCTGGTGCAAAGCTGAAGGGATTGGATACTGTAGCCTAGAGGATAATTCTCTGCCTTACAAGGCAAAGGTTGCAGGTCCCAGTGGGTATGGCTAGCTGATGAGGCCAAAATAAGGCCGAAATAGATCTATCCTAGTCTCCCTTAATTTTCAAATTCAGCAAAAAAACATGTGACATATATCTATATCTATATCTATATCTATATCTATATCTATATCTATATCTATATCTATATCTATATCTATATCTATATCTATATCTATATCTATATCTATATCTATATCTATATCTATATCTATATCTATATCTATATCTATATCTATATCTATATCTATATCTATATCTATATCTATATCTATATCTATATCTATATCTATATCTATCTATCTATCTATCTATCTATCTATCTATCTATCTATCTATCTATCTCTATATATATGACGGTCTTGGTATATTCGGGTTTCTTCCCGTGTAGGGCGAAGAACAAGGACAGAAACACCAGCCTGAAGATGACGAGTGGGACCTCATCGAAACGTCGCCAGAAATTTCAAAATCCTACATGGGAAGAAACTCGAATCGTCACAGCTCCTTTTTGCCTCTAGGCCCAACCCAGGGCCACTTCAAGGCAGTTAATTTATTTATAGCCGACAACTATATTCTGTATGTGTCAAATGGTTTTTTTAAAAAAAACAAAACATTTGACACACACACACACACACACACACACACACTGTATATATCTATATATCTATATATCTATATCTCACATACACATAGTAAAATACATGATGAAGGTTATAGAGGAGATACTCATAGTAAAATATATATATATAACAGAATAGAAAAGAAATTAATGAACTGTCAGAAAAAAAAATATTCATAAGCCAAGACAGAATTTTCATCATAACCTTTAAATAGTAAAACCAACACACACTTCTTTAAGGTTTATCTTTGTGTTAGCCTTCTTTAACAGATGAAGACTCATCCATTACAGCCCAAATTATTTAAAAAATATCTTACAAATAGAGAAAAACAATCAACGAAGGTTAATTGGATTTGCTACCTGGAATCAACTGCATTGACATGGGTGGTTATGGCATTGAATAAATAAATAAATAAAATAGATTGTATTTGAATATGGTCTTCAAAATAAAAAGAGTTTTGAATGCAGAATTCACTATCGAAGAGGGCGAGGGGGAGGGAGGGAAGAAGGAAGGAAGGAAAGATGGAAGGAAGGAACGAAGGAACGAAGGAACGAAGGAATGAAGGAATGATGGAAGGAAGGAAGGAAAGATGGAAGGAAGGAAGGAAGGAAAGAAAGAAAGATGGAAGGAAGGAAGGAAAGATGGAAGGAAAGGAAGGAAGGAAGGAAGGAAGGAAGGAAGGAAGGAAGGAAGGAAGGAAAAAGACTTCTTAATAAGGGGTGGAAATATTGTTCTCCATAGGGAATAATTCAATAAAATAAAAATAATAATAAAGCACATGAACAGAAAGCAAATAAATAAATAAATAAATAAATAAACAAACAAACAAACAAACAAACAAATAAATAAATAAATAAATAAATAAAAAATAAATAAACATTTTTTTAAAAAAAAATACAGAATTCTAGTGTCTCCAGGTTTCTGAAATTGTGTCTTATTTAAGAAGGGAAAGCTTCATATAGATGCTATTAACTATTACATTGACACTCACAATTATTATTTATGGCATATGGTATTATTTTTAGATGCTGCTCAAGTTAAATATTCTCCTCAAATGGGTCCTTGAAATATTCTACATAATTCCATAAGCGGAAACATGCTCTTCAAAGTGCCAAGGCTAATTTAAAATAAAGAGGATGCATTTGAAGAATACCAAATATATGCTGCAGCAAGTAAATATTGTAAAATACTTATGAGGGAGAGAGGAATAAATTATCCAATAAATAAATCCAATAAATCCATTGCTATTTTGCAATCCACAATGTGGATACTCTAAATTCAAATGCTCCACGTTACAATATTAGCAGATTGGGTTAGCAGACACAAAGTACATATGGACAGATGGGTTAACAAAGAGACCAAACTGACCTGGGTCACAGAAAGATTTATGTGTAGGGAAAAAATGCCCAAGCTTAATTTAAATCTGGAAATACTTGGAGGGTGGGTTTTTTTTAAAGTACTTTTGAGTCAATGTTAACTAATGGTGATTACCTGGACTAGTCCTGGCAGTTTTTCTGACAAGGATATCAGAAGTAATTTGCTACTGCCTGTTCTGTCTGGGTGCCCCCAGACTTCAACACCAACTGGAAAAAGCAGCCAGACACGCTGGTAAAAGCAAAAGCACTTTATAGTTTGAAAAATAAACACAGAGAAAAACCTGTTCTTCCCAACAGGCAGGCTATGAGACTTCACAGCAGAGTCCTGATGGCCAGACAATACAGCAGACTTCTTGCTGGCACACCCACCACTGTAGAGAATAAGACCCACACCTTTCCCCCCCAAGGTTTCAGTATTCAAAGTCACAAACCAGAATTCCAAGACGCCAAAGATCACAGCCAGGTCCCAGGACTCCCAAAGATAATACTCCACAAGCCAGGAAGGGTGGGTCTGCCTTTCCAGCCTTTCCAGAGAGCACCACACCCAAACGCAGCTGTTGCCTCTTTAGTGCTGAAAGTACCTGGCTAATTGTCCCCTTCGTTGTGTTGCTCTTCTCTGCCGGAGATTGATTATTGCTTGTGCATTTTCATCTAAGGAATCCAGGCTGCTTGCTGGGGAGAGCTCCCTCTCGGGGGACTCTGGCTGTCCTCCCTCTCCCTCAGCCTGAGATTCCTCCTCCCCGTCTGCCTGAACCTCCTGTTCCTCATCCTCCCCCTTTGAGCAGGAAGCCGGCAGAGGATCAGCCGTTCCCTGAGGGGCCTCAGACGGAATCACAACACTGCCTTTCCCCCCCTCTAGGACTGAGGAGGTCAATGACAGGTCCAAGGTCACCCAAATGGTTTTGTGTCTAATTCCCATTTAGAATTCATGGTCTCTGTGATGCCGGGCTTCATGTTACGAGCCCCTAATTAAGTCCAAAGTAGAAATTTGTTTGTTTGTTTGTTTGTTTGAGTTTTATGCCGCCCTTCTCCTTAGACTCAGGGCAGCTTACAACATGTTAGCAATAGCACTTTTTAACAGAGCCAGCCTATTGCCCCCACAATCCGGGTCCTCATTTTACCCACCTCGGAAGGATGGAAAGCTGAGTCAACCTTGAGCCGGTGATGAGATTTGAACCGCTGACCTTCAGATCTACAAGTCAGCTTCAGTGGCCTGCAGTACAGCACTCTACCTGCTGCGCCACCCCGGCTCATTCAAAGTCTCCTGGTTTTTAGCCTGGTTAACGATCACATAAAGTGTATAACAACAACAACAACAACAGCTAGGGTAAAAGAGAAAAAAGTTTAACAAGTGGGGAGGAAAATCGGAGCATTTGGAGAGCACGAGAAGCTAACAGAACTTCAATACTACGTAGCTCCTGCTCCGGCAATCCCACACTACATACCAGAGCTTACAAAACTTTCTCCAGACCCATCCTCGAATACAGCTCATCTGTTTGGAACCCATACTGCATCTCAGACATTAACACCCTCGAAAATGTCCAAAGATACTTCACCAGAAGAGCCCTTCACTCCTCTACCCGTAACAGAACACCCTATGAAACTAGACTTACAATCCTGGGACTAGAAAGCTTAGAACTACGATGCCTTAAACATGATCTAAGTATTGCCCACAAGATCATATGCTGCAACGTCCTGCCTGTCAACGACTACTTCAGCTTCAATCACAACAACACAAGAGCACACAACAG
Source organism: Erythrolamprus reginae (assembly GCF_031021105.1). Lineage (NCBI taxonomy): Eukaryota > Metazoa > Chordata > Lepidosauria > Squamata > Dipsadidae > Erythrolamprus > Erythrolamprus reginae. The sequence continues at coordinate 10,396,125 of NC_091953.1, read as the reverse complement.
ATTCAAGCTCAATATTAACAGCTCCAAACTTGACTGTGAAAAATACGACTTTAGTAATTGGGATGTCGAAGCGTAGAACTCATTACCGGACTCCGTAGTATCATCCCCTAACTCCCAAAATTTTACCCTTAGACTATCCACAGTTGACCTCTCCAGATTCCTAAGAGGTCAGTAAGGGGCATGCATAAGTGCACTAGAGTGCCTTCCAACCCCTGTCCTATTGTCTCTCCTATATCTCGTAATACCAGTGATGGCAAACCATCAGGTGCTGAAAGTGAATGCGAGCGCATGCATTTCAGTGTTGCTATTGGTACGGCAGAGGGTAGCGACTGGTGTGCTGTGTGTGCAGCTTCAGTTCTCTTGAGTGCAGGTGCGCCCTAGCATGTTTTTGCTTCTGTGCATGCACAGGAAGCAAAATCTTGCAAGGAGAAGCGCGTGTGCATGCATGGAAGCAAAAAAACCCCACAGAAATCTCTCCCTCACGCCTCCTTCATGAGATTTTGCTTCCTGCGCATGTGCAGAAGCAAAAACATGCATGCGTAGAACTGAAACTGCATGCAACACACCAGTAGGCACGAGAATGGCAATCTGCCCCTGGACGTTTGCACACACAGGAGTGCCCACACCCAGTAATGGGCAGCCAAAATTTTTACTGCCACACTGTGGGTGTGGCTTATTTTGTGGGTGTGGCTTGATGGTCATGTGACCAGGTAGGAGTGGCTTGAATGATCATCATGGTTCAAGTGAACTGTTAAGTCCTCGACTTACAACCTCACCAGTGTCGGTCTCTGGGGTGACAATTTGCTTTGAATTTCCTGTGTTCTCCTTCCTGGGTCGCCCTCCTGCCTCAGGCTGGGTAGCTAGGTGAATGGGTGCCGATCAGCTGTTGAGAAAAGGGGGGAGGAAATGGACCTCCTGCAACACCTGTCGGTGCTGGTCTCCCTGCCGCTTTCCGAGGAGGAGGATGGGAGGGGAGAATGGTCAGCTAAAGCTGGGCACATAGCTTCATTTCCAACGGTGGAACTGTGATCCACCCCATCCTACCTGCTGCCCACCCCTGCCAACACCCATAATTCAATGTCTGGGGGGAGTGTGAAAATGGCTTCCTCCACCACCCCTGGAGGCCCTCTGGAAGCCCAAAATGGCCCACTTCCTGACTTCCACTAGGCCCAGTAGGCCCATTTTTCACCTTCCCCAGGCTCCAAAGGCTTCCCTATAGCCTGGGGAGAGTGAAAATGCCTTCCTGCCCTCTGAGATCCTCCGGAAGCTGAAAACACCCTCCCAGAGGCTCCGCATGAGCCAAATGGGTGAACAGTGCAGTCAGGCGGTAGGAAAAGCAAGTAGAATGCTTGGCTGCATAGCTAGAGGTATAACAAGCAGGAAGAGGGAGATTATGATCCCGCTATATAGAGTGCTGGTGAGACCCCATTTGGAATACTGTGTTCAGTTCTGGAGACCTCACCTACAAAAAGAGATGGATCAAATTGAATGGGTCCAAAGACGGGATACAAGAATGGTGGAAGGTCTTAAGCATAAAACGTATCAGGAAAGACTTAATGAACTCAATCTGTATAGTCTGGAGGATAGAAGGAAAAGGGGGAACATGATCGAAACATTTAAATATGTTAAAGGGTTAAATAGGGTTCAGGAGGGAAGTGTTTTTAATAGGAAAGTGAACCCAAGAACAAGGGGACACAATCTGAAGTTAGTTGGGGGAAAGATCAAAAGCAACATGAGAAAATATTATTTTACTGAAAGAGTAGTAGATCCTTGGAACAAACTTCCAGCAGACGTGGTTGGTAAATCCACAGTAACTGAATTTAAACATGCCTGGGATAAACATATATCCATCTTAAGATAAAATACAGAAAGTAGTATAAGGGCAGACTAGATGGACCATGAGGTCTTTTTCTGCCGTCAGTCTTCTATGTTTCTATGTTTCTAAAGATCAGCTCACCTGTGTTCACATGTGCACTGGAGCTAAGCTAGGGCAACGGCTCCCATGCCGGCAGAAATATCCCATTCCAATTAAATAATTGGAAAGAATTAAAAAAACAGGGAGATAGGGAAATGGAATGTGTAATACAGTGATACCTCGTCATACAAACTTTTCGAGATACAAACCCGGGGTTTAACATTTTTTGGCCTCTTCTTACAAACTATTTTCACCTTCCAAACCCACCGCCGCCACTGGGATGCCCCGCCTCCGGACTTCTGTTGCCAGCGAAGCACCTGTTTTTGTCTGGAGGTGAGGTTTCCCAGTGAAATCGCAGCATCGCAGCATCGCAAAAACACAGAGGTCCGGAGGTGGGGTTTCGAGGACTTCGGTGTTTTTGCGATGCTGCGATTTCACTGATGCTCCCTTCGCTGGGAAACCCCACCTCTGGACTTCCGTTGCCAGTGAAGCGCTCGTTTTTGCAATGCTGGGATTCCCCCCCCCCGGAGGTGGAGTTTCCTATGGAGGGGAACCTCAGGGGAATCCCAGCAGTGCAAAAAAGGGTGCTCCGGCTGGCAAAAGGGGTGAATTTTGGGCTTGCACGCATTAATCACTTTTCCATTGATTCCTATGGGAAATATTGTTTCGTCTTACAAACTTTTCACCTTAAGAACCTCGTCCTGGAACCAATTAAGTTTGTAAGACAAGGTATCGCTGTATTAAACAATTGATTGGACTAGGCTTTACTAAATTGGGGTTTTCCAAAATAAACAATATTGTACCAAATTAATAGAAGCAGAAGAAGAACTCAAAACACAAATTAAGACTGCACAAGGCACCTGGAACAGATGGACTCATCTCGGAAGAAATTAAACAGGGAGTGTTAACACTCCATTACGAAATTCACAAGTTAATGATAAGGATAGCCCCAAAACAAACCACTGCTTGATGAATAGAAGGAAGCTGTCAAACATTCAGCAATTAAAGGATTTAAATAATTTGTCACCAGTTGTCACATGTTGAGCTGAGATTCAGTTTAAAAAAAAAACCTCACACACCACATTGTTCAGTGCCTCATTTCCAGATTTATTATAAGGCTTAAAAAATGTGGAAAATATTTTTAAACTGTGTGATATAATCTATGCATCCTCCCCCCCGCCCCCCAGGAATTCATACAATGCTGTGAAGGAACCTCTTCTTCCAATCTAAGCTAGGTGGCTTTAAGGACCATACTGGGTAGGTCAGTTCTTTTTGCAGAAGTGCTTTGTCACAGCTTTATCGTGACGAATAGTAATAGCCCTTAAACGTATATACAGTGATCTCTCGGTTAGCGCGGGGGTTACGTTCCAAGACCTCCCGCGCTAACCGATTTCCGCGTTATATTGGATGCGGAAGTAAAACCACCATCTGCGCATGTGCGCCATTTTTTTCATGGCCGCACATGCGCAGATGGTGGAGTTTGCGTGTGGGCGGCGGGGAAGACCAAGGGAAGATTCCTTCAGCCGCCCAACAGCTGATCTGCTCCGCAGCGCGGAAGCAGCGAGGAGCCGAAGATGGGGTAAAGGCAAAGGGGAAACCCCATCTTCGGCTCCTCGCTGCTGCCGCGCTGCGGAGCGGATCAGGTGTTGGGCGGCTGAAGGAACCTTCCCTTGGTCTTCCCGCTTGCCAGTCCACACACGCCCCCCTGGATGAGCCGGCCACAGGGGCGAGGGGTGGGGATGAAGGGGCAGGACTTCCCGGGCGGAAGGCGTGCTCGGCTCTGCCGCTCCAGCCCCTTTCGGCCGAGCCTCCCCGGCCAAGCGGCAGCCTTCCACCGGGAGGCTCAGCATTCCGTCAGTCGTAGCGCTGGCTGTCAACTTTTCTTTTTAGCACTGGGGAGGCAAGTCAGCTCCTGCCCAGTTTTAAAAAGAAAAGTTGACAGCCAGCGATTGTTCCGCTGCCGCCAGCATGGCCTGGCTGGCAGCGGAAGATGTAACGGAGCCCACGGGGGATTCGCCTTCCTCCCACCCGCAGCCGAGACTGATTGTGGGCTCCTTCGCAACCTCGGAGAGCTTCCGGGGCATGAAAGCTCACGAAAACCAGGAAGCTCTCCGAGGTTGCGAAGGAGCCCACGATCAGTCGGCTGCCGGCGGGAGGAAAGCGAATGCCACGGGGCTGGGCTCGGCTCCCCCCTCGGCTCCCCCCCTTACCAGCCCCGCCGCGGAAGGCTCCATTCTGTTCCCTGCCGGCCCGATTGAGCGGCCGGCGGTCTCCATTCAGGGAACAGAATAAAAAAAAAATTATTTTTTAATATTTTATTTTTAAAAATAATATTTTTTGAAAAACCGCGTTGCAGCGTTTCGCGCTAATCGAGAACGCGCAAGTCGAGGGACCACTGTACTGCTTTACAGTGCTTTACAGCCCTCTCTAAGCAATAGCAGTAGCCCTTAGTATATACTACAGTGGTACCTCTAATTATGAACTTAATTTGTTCCATGACCAAGTTCTTAAGTAGAAAAGTTTGTAAGAAGAAGCAATTTTTTCCCATAGGGATCAATTTAAAAGCAAATAATGTGTGCGATTGGGGAAAGCCACAGGGAGGTGGAGGCCCTGTTTCTTTCCAGGAGATTCCTAGAGAGGCCCCACGGAGGCTTCTCCTCATCTTTTCCGGCCCTGTTTCCTCCCAGGAGATTCCTAGAGAGGCCCCATGGAGGCTTCTCCCTGCCTTTTCCAGTTACAGTTTTGGAGGCTCGGGTTTGTAAGTGGAAAATGGTTCTTGAGAAGAGGCAAAAAAATCTTGAACGCCCGTTTTTTTATCTAGAAAAGTTCCAATGTCCAATTCAACTCTGTTATTCTGTTACACCCTCAACTTACAACTCTTCATTTAGCAATCATTCAAAGATACAATGATGCTGAAAAAAGCTACTTATGCCCAGTCCTCACACTTATGATTGTCACAACATCCCCAGTCACACAATCAAAACTTTGGTGATTGGCTACTAGCATGTATTTATGAAGGCTAAAGAGTCCTGGGCTCATGTGGTCACCATTTGTGACCTTCTCAGCCATTTTCTAACAAGCCAAATCAATGGGGAAAGCCAGGTTTGTTTAACGACCATGCTTTATTAACATGGTTATTAATGTATATATGCCATTATTTACAAGAATAACTGCAGTAGTTAAGTGATTCACTTAATAACTGCAGTTTTCTTTTTTAACAATCATGGCAAAAATAATGTCATAAACTTGTGTATTAACAACAATCTGGTTTAGCAATGGAAATTCTGAACACTGTTGTTATCATACATCAAGGACTACCTACTGTGGCTGCATTGGTATTGTTCTGCCGGGCTCTCTGATAGGAGCCTCCCAAAAATTCAAGGGGGAAAATTTCAGACACACACACGTTTGAAAATTCAAAACAATGTTCTTTATCACAAAATTCAAAATAAACCAAGCACTCTTTTTGTATTGCAAAGAGCACTTGTCCCAAAACAACCGGGTAGTCTGTACAATTTCCCTTAAGCAGTCATTAAGTACTTAGCTAGCAGCTGTGAAGAAACTTCACACCCCTTCTTCTTCCAATGAAGGGACACACACACACACACAGGTAGCTCTGCTTTGGTTTCAAAGGCGTGAAAAAGCAACAAAGTCCAGCAACACAAGTTTCCTGAGGAACTCCGATCAGATATTCTTCCACAATGGCCAAACCCACATGCTGCTATTTATAGCAGCAGCCCTAATTGCTGGAGCCCCACCCAAACACAGGTGGCCTCCCTTATTTCCTGTAATATGTTCTTACTTGGTCTCTTCTACGCATAATTCTGCACTTGCGTGGGTCCAAAATGTCATCATCTGAAGCAATAGAAGATAAGGAAGATTGACTGCCTTGGCTGTGTGCCAAGCCCTCCTCTGCCGAGTCACTCCCACCTTCTTCTTCGTCCGAGGAAACTAAACTCTGAACTGATTCTGTCAGCAATAACACAGGCCTGTGACATGTTGAAGTTTCCCCTGCATCCACCTCCTCATTCCTTGGGGCAGGAGCTGGGCCAGAGCCAACCACAACAGGTATGATATGTTATGTTTGGATAATTTTGATTTTAATTGATTGCTTTGTAGCTTTGCCTGGTATACAAACTCAACCCAATTTTATTTCAGTGCAATGTACCAGATTAGAAAATAATCTAATTCATTAGCAAAATGTTCGATGAGATGCATTCGCCTTCTAGCTTTAAATATATGGTCGAGTATTTCATTTATTTACTTTTTTATTGACATAATTACATAATTATTCATTTAATAATGTTGCCAAAATATTATTTCATTTATATAAATAGGAACACAGCTCCCAAATCAATATCAATTCCTATTTTTATAAATCAATATTTTCAATTCCTATTTTTAAAATGACCGTTCTCAGGTTGATGCGATGTTACTCCAAATGTCATTATAATGTAGGATGCTAGTAATTACAACATCATAAAGCGATTTTATCTTCTTGGCCCATTAGAAATTACTCTTTGTCATGTCTCCAACGCTATTGTCAAAAGTTTACAACAGATTCACCCACATCTTTGCAATTATCATTAAGTAAAAAGGTCAGAAATCCCATTGGTTCATTTTTACCGAGTATTTAACTAATAGAAAAAATAATAAATCTGCATTTTTCATTGTTATAAGAAAAGGGCACATGAATCACGATTCTGTTACAGCTTCTTCACAAGGGAAATATAAACTTTGCTTCTTCCCAATTAATTAAGACAGTTGAGAACATTTTCAAATTTGGGGGAAGCGGAGGCTAAAGAATTAAAAAAAAAGAGAATTGAGAATTTGGCCACCGCATAAAGCAATCACCCTCTAAATTGCTTTTTCAGGAAAATCAAAACAAGATGCCCATTTTGAATTGAGTCATACAAGAGGAGAGGTACAACACAAGTAAACTTGCTGTGATATCTATCTATCTATCTATCTATCTATCTATCTATCTATCTATCTATCTATCTATCTATCTATCTATCTATGTCTGCCACATAAATCCCAGCGGCCAATCAGGCCCCACAGAGTTGACCTTCTCCAGGTCCCGTCGACCAGACAATGTCATCTGGCGAGGCCTTAGGGGAAGAGCCTTCTCTGTGTTGGCCCCGGCCCTCTGGAACCAGCTCCCTCCGGAGAGTCGGACTGCCCCCCCACCTTTTGCAAGATCCTTAAGACCTATCTATGTCGGCAGACATGGGGCAACTAGCACATGCCCCCCCTTTCTGACCATTAAAATTTATGCGTGGTTATGATTGTAATATTGATTGTTGATTGTGTACTATTGCTTGTTTTTTAAGATAATGGGTTTTAGCCATAGTTTTAATTATTAGATTTGTACTTGTATTGTTTTGTTGTTGTTGTTGTGAGCCGCCCCGAGTTTCTGGAGATGGGTAGCATACATGTCTAATAAATCATCATCATCATCATCATCATCATCATCATCATCATCATTATTATTATTATTATTTGCTGTTATTATTATTATTATTTATCTCTTGCTCTATCTATCTATCTATCTATCTATCTATCTTTCTTTCTTTCTTTCTATCTATCTATCTATCTATCTATCTATCTATCTATTTAAATCTTTAAATATTTTAAATTTGTCAGATTATTTATGATTTGTTTCCACGTGTTGTGAGCCGCCCCGAGTCTTCGGAGAGGGGCGGCATACAAATCTAAGTAATAAATAAAAATAAATAAATAAATAAATATCTATCTATCTATCTATCTTTCTCCTATCATCCATCTCTCTCTCTCTATTCCTCTCTCTCTCTCTCTTTCCCCTATCATCTATCTATCTATCTATCTATCTATCTATCTATCTATCTAATCTATCTATCTTTCTCCTATCATCCATCTCTCTCTCTATTCCTCTCTCTCTCTTTCACCTATCATCCATCCATCCATCCATCCATCCATCCATCCATCCATCCATCCATCCATCCATCCATCTATCTATCTATCTATCTATCTATCTAATCTATCTATCTTTCTCCTATCATCCATCTCTCTCTATATATATACCCCTCTCTCTCCTTCCCCTATCATCTATCTATCTATCTATCTATCTATCTATCTATCTATCTATCTATCTATCTATCTATCTATCTATCTATCTATCTATCTATCTATCTATCCATCCTTGACAATAAGGTGAAGTGCTTATTTCAGGGTTCAAAAAAATATAAGACTAGGTCTTATTTTCAGGGAAACATGGTATCTATTCTCTCCCCCACTCTCCCTCCTTCCCCCTCCCTCTCTCACTCTTTTTCCTGGGTGATTTGTTGTGCCTTATAAGAGTTCACCTAACCTCTGGGGTCCCAAAATGGGACACTTTCCTAACCCTCTTCCTTTCCTACTTGATGTGGTTAAACACCATAAAGGACCATTACTTTCTCTTAAAACAGAAGCTGGTGGACTGAAATAGTATTTATTGCTCAATTTATTCACCTCATTCTACAATAATGCCTACATGCATTATTCATTGTATGCTCATTCTCTTTCCATTGCTTTTCCATTATTCACAAATGTTTACTGAGCTAATAATTGGTGAATATTCATTGCACAACTTATTCAACTCATTGCTGGGAAGTTAAAAAAAAACAAACTCCCCAATAATAAGAGCTGAAGCATCATTTTTCATTATCTTTCCAGTTCTACTGATGAAAATAAGAAGTAAGTAAGATAGAGAAACTACCAGATCGGCAGGCAGTTCTTCTCTAAAATTACAATATTAATTTAAAGCTGTCACTTTCCTATTAACAGAAAATAATGCTTGCCTAGCAGAAAATTGACTTGAAAATTCAGTACAGTACTCTACTTACAACCCACACAAATGCTAAGGAAATAAGGTTACTAGGTGAGTTGCATTTGACTTTATGATGTTTTTAAAATAATAATAATAATAATAATAATAATAATAATAATAATAATAATAATAATAATAGTTCTGCCGGGCTCTCTGGTAGGAGCATCCCGAAAATTCAAGGATACAAATTTCAGACACACACATGTTGGAAAATGCAAAACAATGTTCTTTATCCCAAAATTCAAAAAAAACTAAGCACACTTTTTGTATTGCAAAGAGCACTCGTCCCAAAACAACCAGGTAGTCTGTACAATTAACCTTAAGCAGTCATTAAGTACTTAGCTAGCAGCTGTGAAGAAACCTCACACCCCTTCTTCTTCCAACGAAGTGAGACACACACACACACGTTGCTCTGCTTTATTTTTAAAGGCATGAAAAATCAACAAAGTCCAGAAACCAGCAACACAGAATTCCTGACCAACTGCGATCAGATACTCTTTCACAACGGCCAAACCCACACGCTGCTATATATAGCAGCAGCCCTAATTACTGGAGCCCCACCCAACCACAGGTGGCCTCATTTTCTCTTGTAATAATCCTTTAGTTGTTGTCTCCTATGCATCCCTCTACGCATGTGTGGATGTGTCATTAATTCTTGTTCAGAATCCAAAGATGATACAGATGATTGATCTCCTCCTGGGCTGTCTGCCAAACTCCCCTCTTCCCTGTCACTCGCGCTTCCTTGGTCAGAGGAGGCTTCATCGGCAGATTCCATCAGGAGCAAAACAGGCCTGCAGCATGTGGATGTCTCCCCCACATCCACCTGCACATTCCTTGGGGCAGGAGCTGGGCCAGAGCTAACCAAAACAACAACAACAACAACAACAAATAATAATAATAATAATAATAATAATAATAATAATAATAATAATATATAGAGCGCTGGTGAGACCAGATTTGGAGTACTGTGTTCAGACCTCACCTACAAAAAGATATTGACAAAATTGAACGGGTCCAAAGACAGGTTACAAGAATGGTGGAAGGTCTTAAGCATAAAACGTATCAGGAAAGACTTCATGAACTCACTGTATAGTCTGGAGGACAGAAGGAAAAGGAGGGACATGATAAAAACATTTAAATATGTTAAAGGGTTAAATAAGATTCAGGAGGGAAGTGTTTTTAATAGGAAAGTGAACACAAGAACAAGGGGACACAATCTGAAGTTAGTTGGGGGAAAGATCAAAAGCAACATGAGAAAATATTATTTTACTGAAAGAGTAGTAGATCCTTGGAACAAACTTCCAGCAGACGTGATTGGTAACTCCACAGTATCTGAATTTAAACATGCCTGGGATAAACATATATCCATTGTAAGATTAAAATACAGAAAATAGTATAAGGGCAGACTAGATGGACCATGAGGTCTTTTTCTGCCGTCAGTCTTCTATGTTTCAATAATAATAATAATAATAATAATAATAATAATAATAATAATAATAATAATAATCTGCAACGACTCTGGCATAAGTCAGTGAAAGTAATCCCACTGGTCCTTGACACGTTGGACGCAAAAATTCAATTTTTTTTAACCGGTTCTACATACCTGACTAAAATTTTGCTACCGGTTCTGTGTACCTGACCATACCTGGAGGAGCCCATCGCTACCTACAAGTTCCCTTCCAACTCTTTTATTCTGTAAATATTTCAGTATTGCTCCAAGGCAACTATTTCTGTATTGGCTAAGCTTCTGTCCCCAGTCAGAACGGCTGCATCGTTTTTAAACTGAAATTGCCCTCAGTCGAATAGATGGCTTATCCTTGTATTGACTGTTGAAATGTACCAGAACAATGAGACAATGCTGGCGAGTGTTATCCCATATCAGATGTTATCTTACTAGCACCATCTGTATTTGATGACAGGATGTGTTTCTCTGGGTTAAGCTGGCATTACAAGTCCAAGGAAATGCCACAACGGCGCCATTGTATTTGGCCTGCCGCCCTCGCCATCTTGAAATTACGCTTCATTTGTTTTGACTGTTTTGATTTCAGCAGTTTGAAAATACGGAATCTTGGAAGCCGTTTAATGTCAAACCCTAATTACCAGGGATATCTGAATGCTGTCAAGAAGTGTGTGTGTGTGGAATCCACAGAAAGTGTCATCCAAAACGACAGGATTAGTGCCGAGTTGAGTTTCTTGTCCACTTTCGCCTCTCTCTTTATAAATTGCAAAAGGGAAGCAGCATCTTCAACTGGTTTTTTGGAAGTCTGTGAATTATAATTATATAATTATGCAGCTGCGAGAGCTATCATGGGCTTTCCTAAATATGCCCATGTTACTCCAACACTCCGCAGTCTGCATTGGTTGCCGATCGATTTCCGGTCATAATTCAAAGTGTTGGTTATGACCTATAAAGCCCTTCATGACATCGGACCAGACTATCTCCAGGACCATCTTCTGCCACACGAATCCCAGTGACCAGTTAGGTCCCACAGAGTTGGCCTTCTCCGGGTCCCATCGACTAAACAATGTCATTTGGCGGAACTCAGGGGAAGAGCCTTCTCTGTGGCGGCCCTGACCCTATGGAACCAACTCCCCCCAGAGATCAGAGTTGCCCCCACCCTCCTTGTCTTTCGTAAGCTCTTAAAAACCCACCTCTGTCGTCAGGCATGGGGGAATTGAAATATTTCCTTCCCCTAGGCTTATAAAATTTGTGTATGGTATGACTGTATGTATGACTGATCTCTTAAATTGGGGTTTTTAGATTTTTTAATATTAGATTTGTTTACATTGTCTTTTTATTGTTGTTAGCCGCCCTGAGTCTGCGGACATACAAATCAAATCAAATCAAATCAATAGATGGATGGATGGATGGATGGATGGATGGATGGATGGATGGATGGATGGATAGATAGATAGATAGATAGATAAACAAATAAACAAATAAACAAATAAACAAACAAATGAGTTGATTTCTCAAAGGAAGCGGTGGAAGTGATGTGCCGGTGCCTGGAGGCTGTTGGGGCCTGGATGGGTGTCAACAGACTCAGGCTCAACCCGGATAAGACGGAGTGGCTGTGGGTTTTGCCTCCCAAGGACAACTCCATCTGTCCGTCCATTACCCTGGGGGGGGGGGGAATCATTGACCCCCTCAGAGAGGGTCCGCAACTTGGGCATCCTCCTCGATCCACAGCTCACATTAGAACAACATCTTTCAGCTGTGGCGAGGGGGGCGTTTGCCCAGGTTCGCCTGGTGCACCAGTTGCGGCCCTATCTGGACCGGGACTCATTGCTCACAGTCACTCATGCCCTCATCACCTCAAGGTTCGACTACTGTAATGCTCTCTACATGGGGCTACCTTTGAAAAGTGTTCGGAAACTTCAGATCGTGCAAAATGCAGCTGCGAGAGCAGTCATGGGCCTACCTAGGTATGCCCATGTTTCACCATCACTCCGCAGTCTGCATTGGCTGCCGATCAATTTCCGGTCACAATTCAAAGTGTTGGTTATGACCTTTAAAGCCCTTCATGGCATCGGACCAGAATATCTCCGAGACCGCCTCCTGCTGCACGAATCCCAGCGACCGATTAGGTCCCACAGAGTTGGCCTTCTCCGGGTCCCGTCAACTAAACAATGTCGGTTGGCGGGCCCCAGGGGAAGAGCCTTCTCTGTGGCGGCACCGGCCCTCTGGAACCAACTCCCCCCGGAGATTAGAACTGCCCCTACTCTTCCTGCCTTCCGTAAACTCCTTAAAACCCACCTTTGCCATCAGGCATGGGGGAACTGAAACATCTCCCCCTGGGCACGTTTAATTTATGCATGGTATGTCTGTGTGTGTGTCTGTTAGCATATGGGGTTTTTTAAATATTTAAATATTTTAAATTTGTCTGATTGCTTATGATTTGTTTCTACATGTTGTGAGCCGCCCCGAGTCTTCGGAGAGGGGCGGCATACAAATCTAAGTAATAAATAAATAAATAAATTGGAGAAAACCGTGCATAATTGTGTTTGGCACAGTGACTTATGATCCCTGTTGAATGTTGCTTTTTGGTTGGTGGTAATGCAGTAGTGGGTTCCTTCTGCTATGGTCAACGCTATCGCTCTGGTAGCGAAAATTGAGCTGCGCGCCAGTTAAGCCAGTTTAACATAATGATAGAGTTGCAAGGGACCTTGGAGGTCTTTTAGTCCAACCCCCCATTCAGACAGGAAACTCTATGTTGGGTGGAAGCCATCATGTGGAGCCACAGCATAATTAGAAGATTGACGGCAGAAAAAGATCTAATGGTCCATCTAGTCTGCCCTTATACTATTTCTTGCATTTTATCTTAGGATGGATATATGTTTAGCCCAGGCATGTTTAAATTCAGTTACTGTGGATTTACCAACCAGGTATGCTAGAAGTTTGTTGCTTTTGATCTTTCCCGACTGGTGATGAAATACGAAATCCAGCATAGTGATCTCGTTTGCTGTGTTGTATTGACATAACAACAACAACAACAACAACAATAATAATAATAATAATAGACTACTAATAACTGTCTTAGTAGACAGGCACACAAATTTAAAGGGAATCTTTTCTTGCAAAAGCCCAACTGTTAATTAATTGTCATTAACAGTTAGCATAAGTTCAGAAAGAAATCATAGAATAGCAGTTAGTCTTTGGTAGCTCAACATTTGGCAAAATGCTTAGAAGTTGTCTCCAATAAACAAACCAAAGCAGATAAGCAGAGCAGAGATTTTCCAGACACGAGGCAACACAATGCACGCATGGATTTCAAACATTGTTTCCTGCAGAAATTCAGCTGCCTCTGCTTTCCTTAAGTAGACTAGGGGAGTGGCCAATGAGTCCCAAGTCTCTTTGCAACCCACTGCTGAAGCAATAGGAATTCATTTCTGAGAAAGTTTTCCAAAGAAATGTCAGGGACTTGTCCAGGCAGTCTCTGAGAATCGGACAAGCTGGCAGGGATAGTCAATACCCTAGAAGAAATTACAGAAAGACCTGGAAACACTAACACAGTGGGTCCACACCAACAAAATGATGTTCAACATCGACAAGAGCAAAGTCCTTCACCTAGGTAAAAAAAAAAAACTGGACACACATACAGCCTGGGAGAAACCCCTCTTAGCAGCGGAGTCTTGATGGATAATCAACTAAACATGAGCCAGCAATGTGCAGCAGCAGCCAGAAAAGCCAATACAATCCTAAGCTGCATCAACAGGGGAATACACTCCAAGACCAGGGAAGTCTTAATACCACTCTACTACGCCCTGGTCAGACCACACCTGGAGTACTGCATCCAGTTCTGGTCACCACACTTCAAAAGAGACATTGAAACTCTGGAGAAGGTGCAGAAAAGAGCAACCAAAATGATTAGGGGACTAGAAACCAAGACTTACGAAGAGAGACTGTGGGAACTGGGCATGGATAGCCTTGAGAAAAGGAGGGCCAGAGCAGACATGATATCAGTCTACAGGTACACGCAGGGCCGCCGATAGACGGGTACTACAGGGAGCGCGCTACCGGGCCCCGGGCAAATTGGGGCCCGCAGTCAGCGGCTCCTTGCACTGAGCTCCCGCTCTCAGCTGTCCCCTGGCTCCTGCTCGATGCCACGGTTTTCGGCGCTGTCCTGCTGGGCCCCAAAGACGGAAGGCAGGAAGAAGGAGAGCTCCATTCTTCTCGCCTTTTTCCCGCCTTCCGTCTTTGGGGTACAGCAGGACAGCGCCGAAAACCGCGGCATCGAGCAGAAGCCGGGGGACAGCTGCGAGCGGGAGCCCCAGGAGGGAAGTACCGGCAGCGCCCCGCCCAGCTGAAGCTTCACTGGCGTCGGCGGCAAATGTCCTTTGTGGCCCGGTGGGAGGGGGGGGGCTGCAGCGGCCGCAGGCAGTCGCAGGGAGATGGCGGCGGCGAGAGGGAGCTCCAGCTGGGCTGGGGGTTCGGGGGGGCCATGAACGCCGCCCGGAGCCAATGGCTTATTTTGGGCTTACTTGAATTCCTGCTGCTGGTAAGCGCGCGCGGGTGGCCGGGTGGGAAGGGCGAGGCGCGAGGGGGAGGCAAGTGGAGAAGCGGAGAGAGAGAGAAGTGGACCAAAAGAAAGAAAAGGGAAAGAGAGGGAGGGAAAGAGAAATGGAGAGGAAGGAAGGAGGGAGGGAGGGGAGGGAGGGAGAGAAGGAAGGAAGAGAAAGGAGGGTAGAAAGAGAGGGAGAGAGAGAGGAGAGAGAAAGGAAGAGGAGAGATAGAAAGGAAGAGAGAGAAAGAAAGAGGGATAGAAAGAGAGAGAGAGAGAGAGAGATGCTCAGTGAGCCTTTCTTTGAAGTTGCCTTTCTTTCTTTCTTTCTTTCTTTCTTTCTTTCTTTCTTTCTCTCTTTCTCTTTCTCTCTTTCTCTCTTGCTCTTTCATTCTTTTTTCTTTCTCTTTCTTTCTTTCTTTCTCTTGCTTTCTCTCCTTCCTTCCCTCCTTCCATTTCTTTCATTCCCCCTCTCTATTTTTATTTCTCTTTCATTCTTTCTTTCTCTCTTTCTTGCTTTCTTTCTTGCTCTTTTTCTTTCTCTCTTTTACCTTCCCTTCCTCTATTTCTTCTTTTCTTTCTCCTTCCTACCTTCTTCCCTCCCTCCCTTCCTTCAGTCCTTCCTCTCTTACTCTCCCCTTTCATAAGTTTCCTTGCTTCCTTCCTCTGTTCCTGTCCCTTCCCCCTTTCTTTCTTTCTTTCTTTCTTTCTTTCTTTCCTTCCTTCCTTCCCTCCCTCCATTTCTTGCTTTCCTTCTCCTTCCTCCCTTGTTTCCTCCCTCATTCCCTTCTTTCACTCCTTCTTCTCTTACTCTCCCCTTTCACACCTTTCCTTGCTTTCTTTGCACCCTTCCTCTGTTCCTGTCCCTTCCCTCTTTCCTTCCTTCCTTCCCACCCTCCGTCCATTCATTCACCCATTCCTCTCTTGATCGCCCCTTTTACCATTCCTTCCTTCCTTCCGATGTGGGCCTGGGCCAGCAGAGTAGTTTGCTTTTGCACCCCGTCTCGAGCTCCCTTGGTGCCAACCCGGCCCTCCCCACTTCAGAGAGAAGGGGGAGAAAGAGAGAGAGAGAAAGAGAAAGAGAGAGATAAAAAGAGAAAGATAGAGGGAGGGAGAGAAAGAGATAGAAAGAGACAAAGAGAGGGGGAGAGAAAGAGAGAGAGAAAGAGAGAAAGGGAGATAAAAGAGAAAAAAGAGAGAAAGAGAGATAAAAAGAGGAAGAGAAAGAGAGAGGGGGAGGGAGAGAAAGAGAAAGAGAAAGAAAGAGAGAAGGGGAGAGAGGGAGAGAAAGAGGTAGAGAAAGTGAAAGAGAGAGGGAGGGAGAGAAAGAGATAAAAAGAGAAAGAGAGAGGTTGGGAGAGAGAAAAAAGAGAGAAAGATATAAAGAGAAAGAGAGAGAAAGGGAGATAAAAAGAGAAAAAGAGAGAGAAAGGGAGAGAAAAAGAGAAAAAGAAAGAAAAGTAGAGAGAGAAAGAGAGACAAAAAGAGAGGGAGAGAAAAAGAGAAAGAGAGAGAGAGAGATAGAAAAGCAGGTGGGGGGGCACACCTATTTTGCCAGCCCTCGGATGGGCCATATGGATCCAGTGTATGTGGAGGGAGAGGTCCCCAGCTTCTGTTCTGCAGAGGGGAAGCCAAAGCCCCCGCATGGGTTATGCAGAGTGCCAGTGTTTGGGGCAAGGTGGGGGTGGGGTCTTCCTTAACCCCCATTTCTTTCGTGGGGCTAAGAGGCCTGCCCAGCAGGGCTGATGTGTTGCGGAAGGTCTTGTCGAGGGAGACCAGTGGAGCCCCCCCTCCCGCTCCCATCCCCAGGGAAGGGGGTTCTGGCATCACTGCCACTGGCTTTGGAAAGAAGCCCCCGGCCTCTTCAGGGGGTGGAGGGAGGGGTCCATAGCACAGGGCTGGACAATGGCTGAAGACAGTTGACTGCAGCTTTCAGAATTCCTCAGCCAGGAATATGAAGAAGACAGTTTGAAAATTTAAAAGGGAAGGAAGGAAGGAAGGAAGGAAGGAAGGATGGAGGGAGGGAGGGAGGAGGGAGGGAAAAGAAAAAGAAGAGAAAAAAGGAAAGAAATAAAAAGAAGAAAGAAAGAAAGAAAGAAAGAAAGAGGAAGGAAGGAAGGAAGGAAGGAAGGAAGGAAGGGAAAAAAAACCAAAAGAGAAAAAAGAAAGAAAAAGGGAAGGAAGGAAGGAAGGAAGGAAGAAGGGAGGGGGGCCCCAGACACTTAGGCTGTATGGGGCCCCAAAATTCCTGATGGCGGCCCTGGGTACACGAGGGGATGTCACAGAGAGGAGGGGATCACTTTATTCTCCATTGCACCAGAGGGCCGGATGAGGAACAACGGCTGGAAGCTGACCAAGGAGAGATTCAACCTGGAAATAAGGAAGAACTTCCTGATGGTCAGAACGATCAACCAGTGGAACAACCTACCAGCGGACGTTGTGAACTCCAAGTCTGGACATTTTTAAGAGAAGATTGGACTGCCATTTGGCTGGGGTGCTATAGGGTTCCTGCTTAGGCAGGGGGTTGAACTTGATGACCTGCATGGTTCCTTTCAACTCTAACAATAAATAAATAAACATGATTGAACGGAAGGGAAAAAAAATCAAATCAGAGCATGACACCTCAATTTTAGTGCGCTTTATGTACCATGTCATTTCATGTATTCATAATTCGGAACAATGGAAATGCAGAATGAGTTACCGTACTTGCTTCCTAATTTGTTTATCCTGGATCCACAAAGCTCAATTTGGACAGAAGCCCAGCAGAAAATTCCAATGGAATTCTCTTCATGAAATAGTTTGGTTCCAAATTGGAACAAAACATTTATTTTTCTGTTTCATTTGTCATTGGGCTGCATGATCGATTGCTACAAATACAACAAAGAGAACCAAAGTAATTCATTAGGATGTTTTATAGAGCATTAGGCACGGTAAATGAAGATGTTTATATTTCTGCAAATGAGTGATATGCTGTTCCCTTTTGCAAACGAGGCTCTGGTTCCAACAAATAAAATTGGTATGACTATTTTAGTTTCAGGCATATTTCTACAATTTAGTAGCATTTACCAAACAGTGAACAACGCTGCCAAGAAAATATTCCACATCATTTCACAAACAGGCCATCATGAGGATCGTTTAGTGAGTAGCAAAGATTGTCTTTTGACCAATCTACACTTTGAAAATGAAGGTCAGAAAAAGAAATATCCAGTTCTCTCCAAATATGAATGGGATTGAAATTTATTTTAATATTTTAAGTCAACTATTGTTCTGTCGAGCTCTCTGGTAGAATCCTCCCGAAAATTCACAGATACAAATTTCAGACACACACACACGTTTGAAAATTCAAAACAATGTTCTTTATACCGAAAATCCAAATAAACTAAGCTCTCTTTTTGTATAGCAAAGAGCACTCGTCTCCAAACAAACTGGTAATTTGTACAAGTCCCTTATCAGTTCTAAGATACTTAGCTTGCAGCTGTGAGGCAATTCACAGTCCTTCTTCTTTCACAAAGTGAAACACACTTTGCTCTGGTTTAGTTTCCAAGCTGGGAAAAATCAGCACACAAAGGTCGAAGTCAGCAAGGCAGGCATGAAACACAACGATCAGATAATCCTCCACAATGGCCAAATCCACAGGCTGCTATTTATAGCAGCCTCACTAATTACCATAGCCCCACCCAACCACAGGTGGCCTCATTTTCTTTGATAATAATCTCTCAGTTGTTGCTGCCTATGCATCGCTCTCCGCATGCGTGGCTGTATCATTAACTCTTGTTCTGAATCCAAGGAGGAGCTAGATAATTGATCTCCTTCTGAGCTGTCTGCCACACTCTCCTCCTCCCTGTCACTCATGTCTTCTTGGTCAGAGGAGCCTTCATCATCAGATTCCACTGGGAGCAAAACCGGCCTGTGGCATGGGGATATCTCCCCCACATCCACAGTCCTTGGGGCAGGAGCTGGGCCAGAGCTAACCACAACAACTATGAAGTGTGTAATTATGTGTCTAAATAGCAATAGGAGTGCTACATATACTTATATACTGCTTCATAGTGCTTTGCAGCCTTCTCTAAGTGGTTTAGAGAGACAGCAAATTGCCCCCAACAATCTGGGTCCTCATTTTACCAACCTTGGAAGGATTCAAGGTTGAGTCTGTTTTAAGCCAGTGAGAATCGAACTGCTGATGGTCAACAGTCAGCAGAATTAGCCTGCAGTACAAGCCGACTGGGAAAGCCAAGGGAAAAAAATCAAAATTGTTAAAAAATAAAGGTTAAAATATTTTGGAAATGAGATACAACACCCACTCGCAGGTTGCTACTACCAGTTTGCCTGAATCGGGTAAATACCACCTCTGCTTTTAGATCAGTACTTATACAACATACCTAATACAAGCAAAGTACCTATTCAAAATGTATTACTTTCATGTAGGGAGTGTAATTTCTATTCAATGCTACTACCCTCAGACAAGGATTTAAAAATAACCTCTCAACTCACCTAGTTCCCTGGTACTATTTGTACGATGCACCATATCATTACTTAGGATTGGAAGGACTTATAATGGCTTTTTATTTGGATTTATTTTACCCTCTGCGTTCTCAGTTATTTTTAGATTCTATTATAGTATTGTTTTCCCTCTTATTCACATATACATATAGATGGAGAAGGATGTAATCTTTCTTTTATTCAATATCTTGTTTGTATCTCGCCTCAGGGCCGTAATAAATAAATCTGTAACTGCTACTTTCATGGGGTGGTTTATAAATAGTGATAAAAGCACATGTTGAGGGGAGAAACAGAACTGAACAATAACTGAAACAGGACTGAAAGGATTTTTTTTTTAAAAAAGGAACAAAATCGACTTGAAAAGCATGCTTTCTTTTTGTCAGAAGACGAAATGTTTCTTTTTAAAAAAAATGAGAGAAAAAGTCGCCAGCCATCTTTGGCAGTGTAATAGTTAAAATCCCCTCATTTGAAAGCCATCGAGATCGCTCTTTCTTTCACACGACATCTGTAAGTGTGGGGGCGAGGGTGTATGAAATACTAGTGTTAAATGAACGTTCAATAGGATTGGATTGCTTAGGCCAGAGATGTCAAACTGGATTTCATTGAGGGCCGTAACCTGGGAGAAGGGCGTGGCTAGGGTGGGCGTGGCCAGCATGAGGTCACTTATGTCAGGGACATTTGTGGTGGCTCGAATACTCTGCCGGAGAAAATAGGCTCCCAAGATTTATCTTCATCTGCGACATCCTCCTGTAACTTTCTGCCAGTGATAAAGGAACTCAAGAGGGCCATGTACAATCCTTATAAATGCTTAGAAACATAGAAACATAGAAGATTGACGGCAGAAAAAGACCTCCTGGTCCATCTAGTCTGCGCTTATACTATTTCCTGTATTTTATCTTAGGATGGATATATGTTTATCCCAGGCATGTTTAAATTCAGTGACTGTGGATTTACCAACCATCTCTCCTGGATGTTTGTTCCAAGCATCTATGACTCTTTCAGTAAAATAATATTTTCTCGTGTTGCTTTTGATCTTTCTCCCAACTAACCTCAGATTGTGACCCCTTGTTCTTGTGTTCACCTTCCTATTAAAAACACTTCCCTCCTGAACCTTATTTAACCCTTTAACATATTTAAATGTTTCGATCATGTCCCCCCTTTCCCTTCTCTCCTCCAGACTATACAGATTAAGTTTATTAAGTCTTTCCTGATACGTTTTATGCTTAAAATCTTCCACCAATTTTGTAGCCCGTCTTTGGACCTGTTCAATTTTGTTAATATCTTTTTTGTAGGTGAGATCTCCAGAACTGAACACAGTATTCCAAATGTGGTCTCATCAGCGCTCTATACAGCGGGATCACAATCTCCCCCTTCCTGCTTGTTATACCTCTAGCTATGCAGCCAAGCATTCTACTTGCTTTTCGTACCGTCTGACCGCACTGTTCACCCATTTTGAGACTGTCAGAAATCACTACCTGTAATACAGCCCTTGTGAACTCCATTTGTGCTGGCAGAGGCAATGAGATTATTTGTGGAATGGGATGTATGTCTAATAAAATTATTTTCTTACTGCTTCCTGTATGAAAGTGCCGATTGGCTTTTGCATGTAAGCAGGTGTTCAAGTTAGGTGAGACCTTTCCATCTGCCCACGTTTTTTTCTGTTCCATCTGTCAGAGAATGTGTTCCATCTTAGCCTATCGGCCCTATTTCTTTTTCTTTTTAAATAATCTTTCTAATAAATTTCTACATATAAAAAGAGTCAAAACAAATAAAACATACAAAGAAAAAGAAAAAAAGAAAACAGAAAGAAAGAAAGGAACAAAGAAAGAAAGAAAAAAAGAAAGAAGGAAAGAAAGAAAGAAAAAGAAATGAGAAAAAATAGACAGACTAATCGGCTTAGAACATATAAAACGTTCAGTTTCAATGGTGTTTGATATATGCACATATAAAAGTCATACTTTGTCAACCATATTGTTGACTATTAATATCAAGGGACCTGACATTAGTTTTTTTGTGCCTGGTATGTGGAATTGTGTGTTTATTTTCTTTAGTTCTGTATACTATACTTGTATTCATATCAGCCCTATTTCTATGCAGAAAAGCACTCTTATTTTCAAAGAATGCAAACTGGACTTTGTCCTTAGCAGGACCACACTTGGAATACTGCAACCAGTTTTGGTTGCCATGACGTAAAAAAAGATGTTACGGTCTCTAGAAAGAGTGTAGAGAACAGCATATATGTACACACACACACACACACACACAGAGCTCTTCGAAAATTATACACATTTCAACCTCATTTACTGCGATGGGAAAAACATACACAGAGCCCAGAAGGTAAATTTTTCTACCGGTTCTGCGTACCTGATCGTACCCGTAGGAGCCCAAAATTACTCAAGTAGCTTCCACAGTTGACTGTAGACTTTCTGGTGTCAGTTTGATGGCTTTATCAGTGCATCATATTGGCTTTCAGATGGCCAGGAGACATACAAATTATTTTCCTTTAGTTGAACTAGTGAGGACTCTCCTCCTTTACATCAATCAGCCTCCCCATTCCACCCCTGTAGTATCTATCTATCTATCTATCTATCTATCTATCTATCTATCTATCTATCTATCTATCTATCTATCTATCTATCTATCTATCTATCTATCTTATTTATTTATTTATTTTATTACTTGGATTTGTATGCCGCCCCTCTCCGAAGACTCGGGGCGGCTCACAACATGTAAAAAGACAAATCGTAAGTAATCAACAATTTAAAATTTTAAAGATTTAAAAAAACCCCACAAACTAACAGACTCACACACAAGCATACCATATATAAATTCAACGTGCCCAGGGGGGGGGATGTTTCAATTCCCCCATGCCTGACGGCAAAGGTGGGTTTTAAGAAGTTTGCGGAAGGCAGGAAGAGTAGGGGCAGTTCTAATCTCCGGGGGGAGTTGGTTCCAGAGGGCCGGTGCCGCCACAGAGAAGGCTCTTCCCCTGGGGCCCGCCAACCGACATTGCTTAGTTGACGGGACCCGGAGAAGGCCCACTCTGTGGGACCTAATTGGTCGCTGGGATTCGTGCGGCAGGAGGCGGTCTCGGAGATATTCTGGTCCAGTGCCATGAAGGGCTTTAAAGGTCATAACCAACACTTTGAATTGTGACCGGAAACTGATCGGCAGCCAGTGCAGACTGCGGAGTGATGGTGAAACATGGGCATACCTGGGTAAGCCCATGACTGCTCTCGCAGCTGCATTCTGCACGATCTGGAGTTTCCGAACACTTTTCAAAGGTAGCCCATCTATCTATCCATCCATCCATCCATCCATCCATCCATCCATCCATCCATTCATTCATTTATTTTGTCCAATATACAATGAGGGTTTTAGTGGGTATACAGTGATCCCCCGGGTATTGCGATCCCGATCATTGCGAAACGGCTATATGG